>NC_045544.1:101908849-102148849 GCF_009769535.1 Thamnophis elegans | reverse complement strand
TTATTATTATGGCTCTTTGCACAGCCAGATGGATTTGGCATTATTATCTAGCTATTGACTCCTTCCCAAGCATCTAGGATAGGCAGATATAGATTTTTTTACTGTGTTAGCGGTATTGTCACAAGATGTAAGCTGTTGCAAGTAAATCTGCCTTTTGTAATTTGACTGATTTTTTTTCCAATGCCGATAGTATTCAAATGGTGCTCAAGGCAATGGGTATTTTGCTTTCTTTTGCCACACTCATTGTATTTCTATGTGCAGGTCTTTGTATTTAGTTACTTTTTCCAGTTCTTTCTCTTCTATTCTGCTGCCTCTGAGTACTGCCACATCCATTATCCAGACTTTTTGTCTTTCTTATCAACAATTGTTAAGTCTGGGATGTTATGTTGCAAGTGCTTTTCTGTTTGAATTCTAAATTCCCAGAGCAATTTGGCTTCTTCATGTTCTGTTACTTTCTCTATGTTATGGTCCCACCAGTTTTTGCTTGCAGGCAAATGGCATTTCTTGCAGATCTTCCAATGCAGCATTGTTGCTACTTTGTCATGCTGCTGTTGATAATCAGCCTGTGCTTCTTGCAACAGTTAACACTAGGCAGGCTGCTGTTTCAACAACTTCTTTGCAAAGTTGGTATTTGCTGTCTGCTGCTGTCTTCTCAATTCTGGCTTTATATACATTTGTTTCTAAGTCTTGGAATTAGCCTCTCTGTCTCTTTTTTCAATTTTCCTTCTCTAACTCGTGGAAATAATATATGTAGCTCAATAAATATTCATTATATGTTTTTGTAGAGGAGCAACCAAACAAGAAACAAATCTAATACTTAAGTTGAAAATGGCACTTTATTTCTGGGTCTTGTTCAGACTCCAAAAATATCAGAAGAAATCTGGTAGCACTTTTTCCAGTTAACACATTTTTATCTAACAACATACGTTTTAATGAACTGTAGCTCACATCCTCAGAGCCACAGAATTGGGATGAGGAAGACAGGTTGGTTATGCAGATATAGGTTATGTGTGAGACACATTGCAAGTATTTATTACTTGCAATGTGTTAAAAACACATTATGTTCATTTAGACCTTTTGAGATAGCCTGAAACCTGATAAATAGTTTAGCATTCTTTTGCTTGATGATGCTGTTTAAGTCTTCTTTGAAAATATTCAGTTTGAAATTTGAAGCAGTGTGTTTGGGAGGTTGAAACACTGTGATATTTATCCTTGCTCTGATGTTCATACATGTGTCCATTAAGTGCAAAGTTTGTTCTATTGTCCTATGTAGAATCCAAAGGGGCACATATCACCTTAGAAGAAAAGCAGATGAAGGTGCCTGTAATCCTGTTGTTTACTTGTTGGGGCCGTGACGGCGATTTTGGCAAAGTTATGCAGAATAGACATCTGGATTTGTGGCACAAATTCATTTCCATATTAGCAACGTATTACTGTTGTTTTTTGTTATTTATGTTTTCTACAGTATTTCATGTTGGGTGCTTTTCTGTATGCGTGTTTGGGTCTGCCACCCATTACCAAAAAGCTGCAGAATCATTGTATGAACTGTTTTGTGCCTTCAAATCAGTTTTGACTCCTGGTGTCTGCTTGGAAAACTCTTTGCAGTTTTTGGCAACGTTTTTACCAATTTTTTAAACAATTTTCCTTTTTTTTTCTTGGACTGAGATAAAAGAACTGGCCCAAAGTTAACCATCTTGCTTTGTGTTGAAGGCAGGATTAGAATGTATAATTTTCTGGTTTTTAGCATGATGGTTATTAGCTTATTAATGTAAATGGCTTGATTTGGGAGATGTAGAAGACAATCAGTGGTGTTCCATTTCTGTGGTCTGTCTTTTAATAAGTCTTCCCTAGGATTCAGACTGGCTCTATCAATTTGTCTATTGCTTTCACTGGGAGAGTACGTCAGTCTCCTTAATTTCTGGTTTAATTCTATCATTTCAGCTTTTCTACCAAATGGGTCAGAACCAGGGATGTACAGTCAGGGGAGCAGGGAGGCAGAGCCTCACCACTGTCATCATGAAAAGAAAAAAAATGTAAAAGGAAAAAGGCTGAGCTAGTTGCTGCCAGAGGGACAGTGGATGACTCTGCTTAGTGCTTAACTGTTTTAAAAAGCCTCTAAAAAAGTGCCCTCTACAGAAGGAGGTGTGCCTCATCTAGTCTGGCGTTTTATGATCACATGAGCAGAGTTAAGCAAGGATTAAAAGCCAAAAAATTCCTGACGTAGATGAGGCACGTCTTCTCCTGCCTCCTCCTATAGAGGGCTCTTTTTAGAGGCTTTTTAAAACAGTTAAGCACTAAGCAGAGTCATCCACAATGACTCTGGCAGCAACTAGCCCAGCCTGACCTCAGCTCTTGCCTTTTTCCTTTTACATTTTTTTTCTTTTCATGATGGCAGGCAAGAGCAGAGTTGAAATCCTCTCTGAAACAGCTGGAAAAGGTATGTGTGGGTCGGAGGGAGTGGGAGGAATTCAAACTTCATCCTCCTGGTGCGGGGCTTTGGGCAAAAGCTGGAGGGAAGTGCTCTTCCTCCCCAAGTGTAGTTTGATTGCAGGCAGAGCCACGTTGTCTTTTCAAACCTGTAATCAATGAAGCTGGGCTGGATCCTTCCAGGGCTGGGGGAAAGTGTGTGTGTGTGCTCCAAAATGGCTCTTTGACTGGCTTCCTGCCTCCTCCTGTGGTCTCCCTGACTCCCTCCAATCCAACTTTGTGTGTGTGTGTTTGTGTGTGTGTGTGTGTGTGTGTGTGTGCGCGTGTTTGAGAGAGAGTTTGTTTGAACGAGAGAGGGAAGGGGGTAGAAGAGATCGTCCAATCCAACTTGTGTGTGTGTGTGTGCGTGTGTGTGTGTGTGTGTGTGTGTGTGTTTGAGAGGGAGGGAGAGAGGGAGGGAGAAGGGGAACGGAGAAGAAAAAGAAAAAGAATGAAGGAAACGTATTTAGCAAAGGAGAAAAACAAATGCTGTCGCTTTAAATCAGAACTGAGCATGCCTGGCTATGGAATTCTGGGAGTTGAAGTCCACAAGTCTAAAAAAATTGCTACCTCACCAACCATAAACCTCACCACACGTCACTGGTCAGAACAAATGCAGTTGTAATGGATGCCTATAGATAATAGAATCGGTAATGTGTTCTGGATAGAACCTGAAAGTATATCAATATGTATAGTGCACTGTAGCTTTTATGCAAAACATGATGTTTATGTGTCCATTCTGCAGTTTTGCCATGACATCAAGGAAACAGACTTGTTCTCTAGATAGATTGAGGGTGAAGTTAATGGTGAAATTATTTCAACAAATTGTTGAAATAATTTGATGAGAGATTGATTTCCATGGATCCGGATAATAAAGATGTGATCAATGAGTCTTAAGTAAAGGATTAGACTTCAAAGGGAAGAGTTGTCTTCTAGCTCAGCCATGAGAATGTTGGTACATTGTGGAGCCATGCATGAATCCCTTGCTATGCCATAGATGTGCTGGTACATATTATTGCCAAATGTGAAGTTATTATGAACCATGGTGGTACAGTGATTAGATCTCAGTGGTTAGAGTGCAGTACTACAGGCTACTTCTGCTGCCTTCCAGCTGCCTGCAATTTGGTAGTTCAAATCTCATCAGGTTCAAGGTTGACTCAGCCTTCCATCCTTCCAAGGTGGGTAAAATGAGGAGCCAAATTGTTGGGAGCAATATGCTGACTCTGTAAGTCACACAAATGGTGATCAGACATGTTGCTTGGAATCAGTGAATGATGCTTTGATGGCTTAAACATTTGTAGAATTTATTTATTAGATCTGTTAAACACACTCCAAAAGACTCTGGGCAACTTACAACATCCAGTATTCAATTTAAAACAATTAAAAACGTAAGTAAATAATACTCCAGAAAAAGATTCACAACAGTTAAAAAAAACAGCACAGAGGCTTCATTAATAGATTAACTCCATGCCTGGGAATAGTGCCAGGTTTTAAGAGCTTTTCAAAACTCTAAGAGGGTGGGTTCCATCCTTATTTCTGAAATGCTATCCCATGAGGCAGGAGCTTGTGGCAGAAAACACATGTGTCCTTGGTCCCACAAGATGACAATGAAGACACCTGCACTACACTCTATCTGGCAAGCAGAAATGATTGGAGAAAATAGCTGTGCCACAATATTGGAATATAGTGCTTCAATATTTGTGCTGGGTAAATTGGTGTTGATAAGAGATGGATGATTGCCCATGGAGTTCAGCCTTTGTAGTGTCTCATATGTAAAGTTCAGCCTTCGTGGTGTCTCATATGTAAATAGCTGCAAGTGTTAGTAGCACAAGATCTGCCTTTGGATCCATGAAACTTCATATTCCAATTGTGATCATTCCACATTGTTGGATTGCTTGGTTGCATATTTTGGGAAGTAGAAGATATTTTTTAGTGGTCACTGAGCTAACTTCAGGTAGATATGGTGCTGCATGTTCCTTAGGATATTCTTTTGTTAGATTCAACAGTTCTCTTTGATATATAGCTCTGAGATCGGAAAAAGTGGTAGAGCATGGCGTGAAAGAGTTGTTCATGGCTTCTTTGACATAATCTTCCTTATTCATAATGATAATTGTTCCTCTGTTTTCATCTTGTTTGATTATGATGTCATTGTCACTATATTTTTGAGGCTTTGGATTGACCACGCCGGAAGGCATCTGAATAATTTATATAGGAAGCAGAAAAAATAATTCCCTAGAAATTAAGGAACATTTAATTAAAGGATATCAGATTTTTACAATCCCATCCCATCATGTTAATCCAGCCATCATGCATGAGAATTAGGTAATTTTAATTAGATTTGATTAGGGGATGGTTTTGCTGATTAGCTCAGAGCAAACACACATATAAGAAATATTTTGGTGAACTGCATTGGGTATTACTAAATTCGTGGAATAATTTACTTAAACCCAATTAGTACAGCCAGCATATCATGAAGAAGAATTTGATGAGACTTGGCTGTAGGGTTATAGATAAACCACAGAAAGTATAAAGAAGATATTTTCATAATAGTTTCACTCAGAGCTAATTCAGCTACTACAGGTAAGAAGTAACTTAGAGGTAAATTCTATCTGTAATCTCCAGGTAAAAATCTGCATTTTGTTCTAAATTGAAAGAAACATCCAGTTACATCAGTAGGGATCAGAGGCAGGGGTGAAATTCAGCAGGTTCTGACAGGTTTTGGAGAACCAGTAGCGGAATTTTTGAGTAGTTCGGAGAACCAACAAATACCACCTCTGGCTAGCCCCATAGTGGGGTGGGAATGGAGATTTTGCAACATCCTTCCCCTGCAATGCCCACCAAGCCACAGCCACACTGGTAGTAAAAAAAAAAAAAAAAGGAATTTCACCAGTGATCAGAGGGCTATCACAATCTGACTGTACATTGTCACCCATGGATTTCCCTCAGTGGATCGGGATCATCCAATCTTATTTGGCTCTGTGAGATTCTGAGAGGCAATTGGTTTCTTGGTAAGGTTTACCGAGAAAGATTAAAAAGACAGAAATCCCCAGGTTTAACATTTGCATCACTTCTTTCATTGTTTAATACCAATGCCTCCAAGTTGCTCAGTAAACATTACCAAGATCTGTTCTATATGCTTATGATATATCCACTTCCCCGACCTCCTTTTTTCCCCCTCCTCCTCTATTTTTAATGAATCCCTAGGTAACTGTTTCAGCACAAACCAGAATCTGGGCAGTCAGAAATTCAAGAGGGGAAAGAAAATCTGTGTTTGGGGACTTGGAAATCACGTTAATCTGCCTCTGAGAAAACATTGCTGCAGTATCTCTCTACTGCAGCAAATGTCTATTGTCTTTTTTCAGTGTAATTTCCCCTTATTTTAATATATTATTTAAAGAATATAGTGGAGAAAAAGGTTAAAATAATGATTCAGAGACCCAGGCCTGGGCGCTACATTTTCCAGCTGCATAACTGGGGGGATTAATATACCTGTACTCAGCTTCAGCCTTAGCATTAATAAACTCTGCTGTCTTTATCCAAAACATTATAACCCTCTTGTGTTGCTCCCCTCATCAATCTTTCCTTTAGAAGTCCATCAAGTAACATAGTAAGAATAAGTGATGGTAGGAACACTACTCATCTTATTTAATACATTTTCTGTTTTGCCTGTTGTTGTAGTTGCATCTATAAAAGCAAGAGAAAAGTCTTTAAAAAGAAGAGTTTAACACAGACTTGTTCTTATAAACTTAAAAGAACACAGAGCTCTCAGAAGTTTTAGTGGCTGCTCTAAAATAAAAAAAAATCTTCACCGCTGGGTGAACCCTTTAGCCTCATATACAACGTGTGTGTGTGTGTGTGTGTGTATTTGTGTGTATGTATATTTGTGTGTATGTAGGTAGGTAGGTAGGTAGGTAGGTAGGTATGTATGTATGTATGTATGTATGTATGTATGTATGTAGCCTCATATACAACTATGGCCAGCATCATACAAGCTGGCATGATGGATGGAAAGGAAATGGAGGTTGGGAGATATGGAGTGCAAAATCTTGCTCTTGAACAATCACTGAATTCATATATGGAAAAGAACACATTCTCTCTTGAGGAAAATTCTGTTCTTTCCTCTTTTTCTTTCACCAAATCTTAACAAAAGTGAAAAAGCAGAAAGTGGGTCAATGTCTCTAAAAACTTCATGTCAAGTTAATAAAACTATTCAATGGTAAAGGAAATAAAAAAAATAAGAGAATGGATGAAATCTACAGGGACAAAAGTTTATACAGAAAGCTATTTACATAGTTGTCTTTTAGCTTCTAGGACAAACTTTCAGCCTGATGCTTGCAAACTCATCAGCAAGTATTAGTGTGTGGGTATATTTAACAAGGAGATAGCATTTATAATGGTTAAAATGATTTCCTCTGCATATAGGATTTATATCCAACTTAAAATGGAACATATATAAACACTTGGTGAAACTTCACCTCCCATTACAAAAACCGAACATTAAGTCTCTAGTGCTCATATTTCTTGATGAAAGAAATATACATAACCTAGAATTATGGAGGTGGGGGAATCCTGTCAGTGAGAATAATCAATCAGTGGAATGGCTTGCCTCCAGAAGTTGTGGCTCCTCCAACAGTGGAGGTTTTTAAGAGATTGGACAGCAATTTGTCCAGAATAGTATAGTGTCTCTTGCTCAAGCAGGCAGTTGGATTTAAAGACCTCCAAAGTCCCATCCAACTCTGTTATTCTGTATTCTGTAAAGCTTGAAATTTTGTGGAATAGCTTTGCTCAAGGGCACATCCTTGGTGTTTAGAACATCCTTCTCCTCTGACATCATTATTACATTGTTATTTTCAGTCACTCTAGTACTGCAACTTATATTTTATTTAATTGATTTGAGCATTATTATGTGATTCAGTGAAGGAGTCAACCACATAGTATAACAGAGAAGCTTCAACACATTTTAACTGCTTCAATGTTCTTGGAGAATGGGATAAAAATAATATGGATGGTAGACAGTTTAGAGAATATTAACCCAATTAGAAAACTCACCACAGTATAAATTTGAAATAATCCATTTGCAATACAACAGATTCAAAAACTGGCCAACAAAGAGCTTTTAGATGCTATTTGTTAACCAATACCGAAATCATCTTTCTCTAACTTAAACCCTTTAAAAAAGAACTGTTGAAAAATAAGCTGTTAATAAAGTTTGAAGTCATTAACAAGGTTAATATTCTGTGAATGACAATTAGAACTGTTTTTACAATTTTTTTTTACAAAAAAATCTATGAAATATTTGTGCTGTATGTGTATACGATGATATTAAAAATAATCTGTACTTTATGCAATGGTATAACAAGATCCTAGATGAGGTTCTCCAAAATGGCCAATTATGACTCCCAATGGTTGAGGAGGCTAGGTAGGGGGTCAGTGTTGCTATTATTACTATTATTCATAACACCATTGATTAAAGTAGTATTGATTAATGTAGTTTCATATAATAAATATTTGGAAGTTGATGAACAATCTGAAACTTCATGAAGGGGCTGATGAGCTAAAGAGTTTGGGAACTGTTGTCCTAGATACATTCACACAGTGACAGAAAAGAGAACATTATTTTTCTTGCTATTTTAAATGGAGGAGGAATGAAAGGGAAATGAAAAGGAGACTGCAACTTAAAGAAGTTCAGTCTTCTGGAAATCGGCAATAAATGGACTATTGCAGATCAAACCAATAAGAAGATAGAATACAGATAAAAAAAGTTAGGAATCTAAAGAGATTCAGAGACCATACAGGATAGTTCCCAAAAGAGCAGTACAATATATTCAATTTTTTTCTCTTCCTCCAAAGAAACCTGCCTAAACAATTATAGCAGAAAAACAGTATTTCCACTCTCATACATAGAGTTTGCACAACTGATAAAACTTTGCAGGCCAATCATGTTAATATTGAAGAAAATATCAATACTACCCCCCACCATTATCCCCTATGGCCTATCCAACTTTGTTGGAGAAAAACTGAAGTCTCATTTGAAATTGCAAAAATAGAAAGTCCACTCGATCTTTGAATTTCCATTAAACTACTCCTGATTTAATTCTAGGTCTTGAATCAATTTAAAGATTTTATTCAAATGGTCGTTTCAATGGACATTTTTTCAGGCAAATCATTTGTTAGATGCTTCATAAGTCCTGATATTATTGGACCTGTGCAGATGAATCTGTTGTTGTTCATATGGGTCAAATTGACCCATATAAAAATTATAACACTTTATCTTAAAATATATTGCTGTTATGCAGTTTCATATTTAATATTAACAAAAATGGAATTTTAAACCTTGCTGAAGAACTTCATGTTCCATCACCTTATATTTTACCTTTCCTTTCTTTTTCATAAAATAATACAATCATCTTTCTAATTGCTTTAAAATCAGCTACTGAAGAAAATGACTTGTTTACTGAGATTTGATCAGAAAACAAGAAGTGTCTTGTCTGTGTCTTGTCTATTCATGTAAAAATATTCATGGTATTAAATTCACTGTTTCAATAGCGATTCCCATTTTCCCAGGAGGTGATTAAGTGTGTAGTAGTTTTTCCAGGCAAGGAAAATTGTATTCTCCCAGTGAACAATACAAATAGAATGTCATTCAAATATGAACAGCTGAGGGAGGGAAAATTAAAAGTAGCCAATGGCACTAATCTTTATATTTCCAAATAACTGATTATATAATAACCATATTTAATATATTAAAAAAAGACATTATTCAACAAGTGTTCGGTTCAACCTATAAGTCATAAGCATTCATATAATACACAATACTAAGATATTGTACTGCTGTGAAAAAAGCTCAGTATAAAATCACTGCATAGATAATTAGCTTTGTTAGCAACATTGCAACAGGAGTGGGGAAATGAATAGTTCAGAAATTCAAGGCTAATTCAAAGGTTTGGATTGCTACTTGAATAGTGAGAGGAAAAAATATTTCTATGGAATTCAAAAAACCCGTCTCATTTAGATTGGCAGTGGTTACCTTCATATGCCCTTGGAGGGAAATATTTCTAATCCAATAAATTGTCCAAGGACTCATAAAAAGGAAGAGGAGGAGGAAGACAAGTAAGACAATCAGCAGGGAGAGAAAAGTATGTTTGTTTATATTTATTAAATTTCTTTGCCACCAATTTTATTTTTAAGCAATTCTGGACAGCTCACAGCATAAAAAATTATTGTTATTTTCCTAGGGACAGTGGTTTAAGACACTGGGCTTGAAACCAAGAATCCAGAAGTTCTAGAAGTGCCATAAACTCCTGCAATTTATGCTGTTGTTTTGAGCTCCGAGCTTTGCAATTTGGTTGCAAATGTTTCATCACCATTCGAAGAGACATCATCAGTGCATTTTGAATTGTGCTCACCTGTCAGAACACAGGTCTTTAAATACCTTTTTATGAGATAAACAGACACATTGACATCGACCCAGTCTACCAATTGCGGAGAATGAAAGAACTGCATCAACCATGATCCTGAAGGTAGCATTTAAAACAAACAAACAGGCACGGCAAACTACACAGCAACAAAATTATAGTCGATTGTCTCACAAGAAATTGAACCACATCTCAGTAACAACAGCTAGCAACTCAAACTATCAAACAAGCTGAAACCAGACCATGACTCAGAAGCCCCCAGATAACAACTCTAATCCTAATCTGCGCAGACGGTACTTAACTACAGCCCAGCAACAACAGCCAATCAAACAGCCTGAAATCAGACCATGACTCAGAAATATCCAAACAAACAACATTCAGATTAATTTGCATCTCCTGTGTTCTGATAGATGAGCACAACTCAAAATGCATTGACGATGTCTCCTCTAATGGTGATGAGACGTTTGCAACCAAATTGCCAAACTTAGAGCTCAAACTTGCAGCCTAACTATCAACCCAAGCTACTAATATTCAAACACATTTCAATCTCCTGCTATCTCTAAAAAAGCTACTTTAAGTTATTAGAAGATAATTTGGATATATAATACTGGAATTTGAAGGTCACATCAATGAAAATCTCCATCCATCTGTCTCTAGGATAGGTGGCAGCTCTGGCCAATGGGGCTTTTGCACAACAAGACTTGTGTCCCAATTCTGCATATTCTTGGACCAAAATATTTTGCTCATGATCACTCATGTCTTGGTCGCTTCTCAACTGGACTATTGCAACACACACTATATGGGGTTGTCCTTGAAAACCATCCAGAAACTTCAAACTTCAACCACATCAGTACAGATAGTTCTGAGCACATCCCATTATGCCTACATGAAACCTCTACTCTGAGAGCTGCATTAGATCCCCGTTAGATCCCCATAGGTTTCTTGATGGAATGCAAGGTGCTAGTTATTACCTTTACAACCCTACATGGCATAGGTTAGGGTTACTTAAGATCCTGCCTTGTCCCAAGAACGTTGCCCACTACATATAAAGGGCTTCCAGGTTCCATTTTTAAAAATCTTCTCATGTTATGGGACCTAAAAAACCCTGCCTTTTTCTAGTTGTCCTCTGGAATGATTTCCCCCTCCCCAATATGCAACACACTCCATGTCTTCTTATCTTTAAGAAAACTATTAAAATCTAGTTCATCCCTCAGGCATTGGGGTCAGTCAGCCTGGTATTGTTTTGTTATGCATTTGGTTGTCAGATTGTATTGTATTTTATATTTAAATATTGCATTGTTTGCTTTATTTACTTTAAGTATTTGTTTTTATGTTGTACACTACCGAAAGTCACACCAGTTGAGTTGAGCAACCTGATAAATCTAATAAATACATACATACATTTGTATCTAACGTGTTCCATTTTCTGCACATACATACATAATATAGACAAAACGAAAAAATGACTTTTGTATTTGAGATTGACTAGTGAACTCCAATGAAATAATTCAGCTGTTCCTTTGATGGTGTTTTTCAAAAAAAAATCAAAAAGGAAAACAACACAATCTGTTTCCATTTAGAAAAAGTAAATGTTCTAACAAGAAGAGTCAAATACTAGGAGTTCAAGGTTTTTAACAAATTGTTAAACATTTTTTACACCAGTAACTTTGCCTTACATCAGCTTTTCATTTCTTAACTTCAAATGCCATGGTGTAACCTGCAGCTTTATGAAAGAAAAAAAGAATGCAAAATACATGGAAATGATTATCCTAGCTAGTAAACAGATAACAAAAAGATCTTTGATTTCTGAGGTTCTTGTTCTGATTGTTGCAAATGATAATGTACTTTGGATCAACGGTCACCAACTGGTGGTACATGGACCACTGGTAGTCCCTGAGAAAATTTTGGTGGTCTGGAGAAAAATTAATTGCATTTTTATATTGCACTAAATATTATTTATCATTTTAAAAAATCATATTAGTGGTCCGTGGGATTTAAAATTATGAAATTAGTGGTCCCTGAGGTCCAAAAAGTTGGTGACCCCTGCTTTGGATTGAACCGAGATGTTGTGAATGCAAGGAATTGCTGTAGCATCTGCTCTAAGTTGCATCCCATAATGAATATTATACAGTGTTAATGGGCTTTGCCTTAAATATCTTTTAAGAGAATTTGGATAATTTGTTATCAGAGTTAAACAGAGCTTCTATGGAACTGTTTAGAGGCAGTATTTCTAACTGATGTAATAACAACAAATAATGCGGGGAGGGGTGTTACCTCCAGAGGCTCTGCTGTAAATTTCTCAAAACAATTGGATGGCTGTAGCTGGAAACAGAACGCTTTCACCTGTAAACTAGAACTATTTTATTTAGAATACATGGAGTCCTTGATGTTCTCTGAGCTGATGGTTTGCATGTAGATGTTTCATTATCCAACTAGGTAAAAAATTTTTTAGCGCTACTCAGTTTGGGGTTTGCTCCCTGTTTAATATACAGTAGCTTGCATTGCCATTGTTTGGGGGAGGGTTACATTTTGAATCAACTAAAGTTTTTGGATGCTCTTCAGGGACAGCTCCATGTAGAGTGCAATACAGTTGTCCAAACAGTAGCTGTCTAGGTCATGGATGGCTATGAGAAAGGCAAGTTGGTCCAGGAAAGGGCACAACTGGCACACAACTTTCAGTTGTACAAAGGACCTCCTGGACACAACTACCACTTGTTCAAACAACTGAACCAAAAGCCACTCCGCCTTGCCAGTTTTAACCTGTTGCACTTCATCGAGACATGGATCCAAAACACAGGGGGAACTCACATTCCCCAGGATCCTGTCTACTTCATCAGGAGCAACAGAGTTAAAGTATACCCAGATAACTGGGCAAGGACCTACTCTAGGCTAGATCAGTGTCCATGCTGGAATTCAACTGGAAACAAATCCAAGTGTGCTTTCTTATCCTTTCTTCCAGAAAACCTGCAAATTCCTCAGCATGTGCCTATGGACAGGTCTACAGGTCCTCCGTACCCAGAAGGGTTTGGGTCACTTAAGGAAAGCTGCTGGGTTATTATCTACAGATGCAATTTGTACAGAGAAGTAATTCTGCTTCAACATACAAATTGCCAGAGGTAGACTTTAATAGCAGCTCTTACTTACCATGTTCTGCTGAATTCATTCCTCCTTCCTTCTCCGACTTTTTCAACTTTCCCCAGCCAACAACTCACTCATTTCACAATCTTTTAAAATCTTCAAAAAACCCACCATTAACTATAACCAGTTCACACCAGAACTCTTCAAGCCACACCACACACCACCCCTGCCACCCCCTCCCTTTTTAAAAATATATTTAGAATATCTCTAGGCTCTTATTTAGGTTATTTAGCAGTTATTTAGAATATCTGTAGGCTATCCTTCTGATCTAAAACTTGCTTATGGCAGTTTTCCTATCTATAAGATATTTAATCTGTTAAGCTCATGATGTCTTGCTTGGGGACCTTGCAATGTGCCTTTCAGGTCTGCAGACTCTGCACAAAAGTTTTCTAAAAGTTCAATAGATGCAGGCTTAGATTATTGTTTGTTTGTTTCTAAAAAGCATGACAGTTTTTCCTTTCAATAAAGAAATTCTATATTATAATTATCATTTTTCCTCTTCACAAAGTGATATGTTTTCATGGTTAGCAATAATTTTAAACTTTTTTAAAAAATTCCAAATTTGATATTTGCTGTGCAGTGTTGAAGCAAACATCAGCAGGCATGCTTATCTTTATTGTTTTGACCAAAAATAGTGATTGTCCCTTTTGTTAGCATTTGGACTGGGGTAGTTATCATTTTAATTAATATCCTTCTGTAGACACCATGACATGAATGGCTGATTCATTGCATGGCTGATTCAGGTATGCCCAATTCAACCGCACACACAACCTAGCTTGCAGCTAAATTTGGAATTTATGTGAAACCCTCAGCTCTCTGGACATAATTGTTTGAAAGTCCTGCATGTGAGGTGATGGAATGGGGCTAAGGAAGCTATCCCTGTTCCTCTACCTCTTTAACCTCTACAATTGTGAATAAGTCATATGCAGCAGGGAGCCTCTGCTAATGATGGATTCAACATTGTGTTTCAGTGTACATCCTACTGATTTCCCAGTGTGGCATCTGGATTCTACAGTCACTATCCAGATTCCTTTAGCTTGGTGCCCTCCTGATGTCAGAAAATGCATCAATACATATTTTGGCTTAATGTTGCAATACTGACATCAATAACTGGCAGAGGATTTAGTTTAGATCATCAAACATTAACATTAGTAAACATATCCTTCATAAGAAATTTAATCTCATATAGATTGCATATGATTATATTTTGTGATTAATATAATGTACATTAATAATATAATAAATAGATCTGCACAAATATCTATGATTACTTTGAAGATGAAGATACTAAGGAATAGGGTGATGTAGGCCTGAGGCCTAAGTGGATCAGCTACTGAGCCAAGCAGAACTGCTACTGCTTATGTTTTTACTCCAGTACTTCAGTCATTGTTGATCATGTTCTAAGTAGTAGATTCCGTGACATCTTATTTCTTTCTGGAGGAGGAGGAGGAGGAGGAGGAGGAGGAGGAGGAGGAGGAGGAGGAGGAGGAGGAGGAGGAGGAGGAGGAGACAAATATTTGTTTTAATATTATAAGTTTATCCTTATAACCTATAGAGCCTATAGAAAATGTGAGGGTATCATAAAATCATGTTGTCTATCAGAAATCAGTTCAGAGAATTGTTTCTATCCTAAGACTGTTTTCATGTTTCCTTTTCTTATCTCCACTTCCACTTGGAGAAGTGGAAAGAGGTATTTCTTTACCACTAATTCTCAAAACTCAGTGAGGTAGTCATTAACAGCAAAAAAAAAAAAAAAAAAAAAAATTCCACTTCTCCAGACAGATGAAGTGGTGAAGAAAGAAAAAGAAAATGAGTCTCTTCTCTCCCCTGACTTTCTCACCATGAATGATAAGGGGAAAGGAACAGTGCAGGTCAGGTATTTGGTGTCAATCCTTTGATCTCAGAGATCTCATAGGTCTTCCTCTTCAGAAAATAGCACAAAAGGAGATGTGCTTCATTATGCCTCTCTCAGATCTCTGCTCCGTTGCAAATATAGCCGCTATTCAGCTTCATTGCTGAGGCAGAATAGGGGTTGCAAATGTAGTCACTTGGCCCTCATTTAAACCCAACATTGTTTTTTGCCAGTTTCTGCAATGGATAGTAGCAGTTTAGCAGTACACTGTTTAACTTTTTTGGATTTCTGAGTAATAAAGGAAACTAAAGTTAGGTATAGTCAGTGAATATGCAAGTAAATAGCAAACACATTTAAAACAGCATTTTTTTAAAAAGAGAGAGAGAGAGAGAGAGAGAGAGAGAGAGAGAGAGAGAAATTTTAAACAATGATTAAAGCAAACTCTATTTGTGGAACTTCTTAAAGAAGGAGGAAGCATTTGATGTTCCTTTTCTTTAAAAAAAATTGCCATACAATTTTGTCATTATTCCAGTGTTGCAATATTAAGGAATAATACGATGCTGTTTATTTCAGACTGACTAAGGATATTCTAAACTAGAACTGCGATTTGCCAGAATTTCCTTGTACTCCAGCCACTCTGAATGGATGGTGATAATATTGTGAACCTATGCTTCAATTTTGAGGGCTGGGAGGAGAATTAATAAGCAAAATGAGGGCCTTGAAACATGAAGATGCTTAAGACATCATTGTACACTTCAAAACTCTTGAAACACACTCTCATTGGCCATGATCACTTTTTAAATATGAGTTTTGACATGCCAAACAAAGCCTGTTCAGCCATCAAATTGAAAGAAGTTGTACACTGCAGTCTGGGGAATAACATGTAACAAGAAACTAACTTGCTCTTCCCTTGCCTGGCTTTTGTGGTGTTTCAGAAAAAGAGAACATCATTCTCAGCTCAGGAACTTTTCAAGTTGCATTCCTTGTAAATCTCACCATTTAGCAATATCATTGCTAGAATGGCACCCTTTTATGTTTCATGATCCTGTCCCTCTAGATGAGTTTACATAATGGCATGATTCAGTAAACACAACAGATGCTACATGTTGGGTTATACACAGTTTGTGCTGTAATGATTCTTCCAAGATATGAAAGATAATCCATGACGCTCCAAATAAAAGCAAAATCTTATTGTAGATTTATTTCATTTTTATAGCCAGAGGCAGGTGGTCAATTTGATTTAGGCTTATGTCCTCAGGCACAAAACTTTGACTGTCAACAATGCTTCCCTGCCTTGACTTGACATACATCTTTGTGTACTTTCTACCTTGAAAGAATAACTCAAAGCTGCCAGATATATGAATGAAGATTTGAAATATATGAATGAGGATTTGGGATGGGGTGAGAATGACAAGAGGGACTAGCCCATGGAGGGAACAGATGAAAGTCAACATTTGTATCATGAGACCAAAATAATGAGTTTCCAAAAACTAAGCTATTCATTATGGCATACAGCCTGCAGTAAGCATTAACATAGTAACCATCTGAGATAATTTCCCTCTCCTCTTTTTCCTTTGTACTTCACTGAACAATATTTCCACAAATATCTATATTTTTCCAATTGTTAAGATTCCTTCTATGAATATTAATAAAAAGCTATTGTTCAGGTTTGAAGTGATAAATCTTCTATACTATTTATTTATCATCTATGCAGTCACCTATCATTGTACATGCTTTCTCTACCTCATCCTGTTGATTCACAGGCTGAAAATTGCCTTACCCCTTCAAGCAAGTCAGCAATGAGTAAATGCGCTATATATTAGAACACACATACACACACATCATTTTGGGTATCTCAGAATGTTCAAAAACACACATGAGAACAGCTTGGGCAACTGGTCCTCCTACAACACTGGTCAGAATCCAAATATGCCAAATGGAATCTAAAGTTATGCAGCCCAAATGAAGGCTGTAAAGAACATTCAAAACAGGCACTAGTGAAGCAAACCAGATCATGCCCCAAATTCCTATTCAGCTCCCCTCTTCTTAAAAAAGAACAGCTGGCTAATCCCTTATTCCCATACAAGGAAGGTAAAGAAGGGAGACAGCCCATACTGATCATATAAAGATGTATAATTGTTCCATCAGAATGCCAATGTGTGAACTGAAGACATCTACAGTGTGATCCAGCAGAAGTTAAATGCTTTCATTTTGCAGGAAGTGACTGAAGTTTAAGCAGCTCAACTAGGTCTGCAGATATTCTATTTGAGATGCATTATGCTTCTCATTTTTCACGACAAGATACATTTGAAGATACGGGGTCTGCCTCAAGACTAGAAAGATAACATAAAGTGTCATTTGCAGGTTTCTCTGATTCTGAAGTAAGCCTGTAATCATAGCTTTTTTTTTAGGTGTGGTACTACATTCTTTTCTTTATGTCCTATAAAAAGGCATCAATCCAGGCATAATAAAGAATGGGTAATTCTTTGTTGTTTGTGTGTGTAGGCCTTATAAAGCAGGAATAGAGAGAAATCAGAGGATGCCCCTAAATTATGCTAGCAAATTTAAAGCATCTATGGAGACAATACCTTTTGTCAGCCTCTGTTTCGCTATTCGCTTTCGGCTGCCATTGATACAGGGAGCCAACCATCCTGCATAACAACCTGATGATGCTTCTTGGAGATGCAACCCACATGACACCTGAGGGATTTGCAGATTGGACAATGGGATGGGGGTTGTCGGGAGGAGGGGATTGGACAAATATTGATATGTATGATTTAGCTTGCTTCTGGCTCAGACCTTGCTTTACTTTGCTGCTATCTTTTCATAACCAGTAAAAGTACTCTTAATTCTGCAAAATGGAGTTAAGTGGTTTCTTTCTTGGTTGCTGAAGGAGGCCGGCTTGACATTAAGCAAGCTCTCACTTTCGCACTCATCCCGGAGCTAACACCTTCCGAGGGGAGTGTAATAAAAATAAAACCTTCAAAGAAATGTCCAACCCAGGCAGCAACCAGGAGGACAACATGGGGGTGGCCAGATCCTCATGTCCCTTGGAGACGGAGTGGATGGCAGAACTGAATTTGGAGGAAATATCTGTCCACCCCAGGTGGTCATTGGGAGTGGGACAGAAGTATGACCCTGAAGAAATTCCGGCTGGAGTTACAACAAGGCGACATTGGCGACCTGCAGCTGCCTGGCAGGAAGCCAAAGAAGAGGATCTCATGAAGTCCCATGCTATGAAATTCTTCCAGGAGAGATGACGTTTTCGTGAGAGCAGGTCTGAAATAAAAGCTGATTTCCCTGATCTAGACGAGAGGCCTGCAGATAACCTGTCTCGCCCGGGGGGGGGGGGGGGGGCTGGGAGCAGACAGTGGAGCTGATCAGGATGGGGAAGCCCTAGCAGCAAAGCAGCAGCCGCGAGAGCCCTTACCTCTTGGAGAACAAGGTGGCGGCATGGATGGCTGCTCTGCATAACAATGACTCCCTCCTGCTGAGAGACTATAATAGGTTTATGGCCACCCTGATAAAACACTTTGATGACCCGCTCACTGAGTGAAAGGCCAGAACCAAAATGAAAACCCTTACTCAGGGAAAGAATACATCCAAGAGTTTCGTGAACTATCCGTTTATATGCGGGGTGGTCAGAAGAGGCTTTGATGGACAGTTTTATGGATGGCCTGAACAAAGATATATACCAGAACTGTGTTAAAAGCCCCACCCCACCCCCCATAACCTGCAACGCTGGCACGATTTGGCAGCAGATGTGGACATCAACCTAGCCAGCATTATTGTCAATTTATTCCCTCATTCTCCAGCATTGCTCTGCCCATTACAAATCTCCTAAAATCTAAAGGGGAGGCCAAACCCAGACCTGGTAAGCCTTTGAATTGGACTATGGAGTTTCAAGCTGCTTTCGAGAAATTAAAGCGACTCTTTGCAGCTGAACCAGTTTTGAAACACCTAGATATGGAGAGACCATTTGTCATTCAAGCTGATGCCAGTGATGTGGCGGTGGGGGCAGTATTACTTCAAATGAATACCGATGGAAAATTGCAGACGTGCGCTTACACCTCACGTAAGCTTACAGAGACAGAGAGGAGAAGGAAGAAGGAAGCTTTTGCTGTCAGATGGGCTTTGATGACCTGGCGACATTTCCTAGAAGGGGCAAAACACCCTTTTGAAGTATGTCTGTTAGCATCTTTGAAAATGACAGTAAATAAGTTCAGAAGGGAAATAACTACTCTCACAAAAAAAGTGAAATTAGAAAATTCAGTCTTGCCTTAATAAAACTGTTGAACAAATATACATCAGTCGGCTTTGTAAGTCAGGCTCTGGACATTAGGTTTTCAGGATCTCATGCTGTTTTGTTTCAGTGGTAATGAAAATTATAAAGATAAGAGATGTGACTTTAAACCAAAGTGAAGTGTTCTCTACATACAAAGTGTGCCAAGAGAAATGAATGCCTTTGTAGAAAGTTTCTCTGCTCCTCTGGTCTAGCTAACAGTATATATGGAACAGCATAAACAGAAAGAGAGAGAGAAGAAAAAATGCTTTCTTCTCATATTTCGGCTTTGAAATAGCCCAAGACAAAAAGTGAATATTCACAAATTAGAATAGCTTCATGCCCAAAAAAAGAACTATATCCTTTCCCAAAAAGGATCTCAGATAAGACACTGATGTGCATAAAATGGACGTATGTTTATAGGTAACAATGGCCAATTTGGTGTAATGGTTAAAGGCCAGGTTAGAAACTGGAAGACTCTGAGTTCTAGTCCTGCCTTAGGCATGAGGCCAGCTGGGAGACCTTGAGTCAGTCATTCTCACTCAGTTCTGAGGAGAATGCAAAAGTAAATCACTTCTGAAATGTTGTCATAAAAACCAATGTGGACATGCCCAGATGGCCATCAAGACTAATTTAAATGATCTATCATCCCTCTGTCTCTATCCTACACAAATATTGAATAAGGCTTACAGTTTAAAAAGAAATAGGCAATGATTATATGATCTTTAGTTAACTGGTGATGGTCAATTTATTAATATATAAACCGGCTTTGAATTGATTAGCTCTTTAAAAATACAATCATTTGAAGAATAGGACTGAATCTCATTTGTTAAAGAAAACATATAGTACTATGCCACAAATGCCCAGCATTGAAGATACATTAGTGAATTGTGAATTTCAATCACTCTCTCTCAGTCCAACTCACCTCACAGGGTTGTTGTTGTGGGGAAAATAGGAGGAAGGTTCAGAGGTGAAATTCAGCAGGTTCTGACAGGTTCTAGAGAACCGGTAGCAGAAATTTTGAGTAGTTTGGAGAACCGGCTGGCCCCAGAGTAGGGTGGGAATGGAGATTTTGCAGTATCCTTTCCCTGCCACACCCACCTAGCCGTGCCCACAGAACCAGTAGTAAAAAAAAATTTGAATTTCACCACTGCATGTGTTGGATATGTTCAGCTTGATATATTTGTAAAAAAAAAAAAACTCTTAACAGGATATAAATAAATAAAGTCATGTCTTCACCCATTAATACAGAATTAGGGAAGGTCCACAAATAAATGATCATCTTACCTGCATTTCTTCAGAATCTACCAGTGATTCATAGTAAAAGCACCTTTGCTGCTTTTTTTTTAAATGAAGAATTGTGATGGTGAGGCTAGGATTTAAATGGTCAGTGCTGTGGAAAAAGACTGTCTCAACTCTCCCGAGTAATATTAAATAACCATTAAATGATATGGCTCTTAAATTTTGGAATCGTTACTCCATTTAATGCAGCAGCAAACTACAGAGGGGCTCTAGTGGCAAATGGATAATGCAGAGCTGAGCATGACTTGCACATTTGAGTTAGAAAAATGTAACAGAACAAGGAAAAAGACCCTGTTACACTGCATTTTGCCTATTCAGAACCATCAGGAACAGTTTGTTCAGTTAAGGGGGTGATCAGAAGAAAGAATGCAATAATTGCTGCAGAAGCAAGAAGAGCAATTCTAAGACTACATATGCCAGTCTTGACCAATTCCATTGCTAAAACTCCATCATACTGGGATTCCAAGCCCCTGGAAGTAGTGCTGGGTTTTGTTGTGATGTCCACAATGGCCAAATATGGGGTCTCTAGAGAGCATACAAATTTAAAATGTGTGTTGGGGAGAATGATCTGGGTTTTGCTGAAGCCTAAAGAGATTCTTCAAAGTAGATTTCTCCGATCTGATTACCCCGCAGATGTGTAGACCTCAACTCCTTAATAACTCCTAGAATTGTCGACAATAACCATACCAACTGAAGAAATTCACAAGTTGAAGTCCACAGATTTTTAACTTTTCAAGTATAGAAGATATAGAAGAATAGAAGATAGAACCTAAAGAGTAGTTCATATTTGACAAAACAGGACTTAGAGCTGCCTCTTGTACCTCCTTGTCACTGAGAACCCTGCTTTTTCAGGATTTTGCAGGGAGTGAATCTTGTTTGCATTCAGTTGTGCATATAAGGGTTCTCATCAGGTCTTAAACTAAAAGACATATAAATTAGGGATGAAGGCTGTCACCAGAATTCCTCTATCTCCTCACTTCCCTAATGCATATTCATTGAATGCTTGAAAGGGACTATTAACAATGTGAGCAAAAATTTGCATCCAAGAGACATCCTGTTTGTTCAGCCTTAAGGCTGTAGAACCCACAATGGAATGCAATTAGAAATGAAGTACATAGAACTGAAACTATTCAGACTCTCTTAAGTAGCAATAATAATGAAGCCAGTGGTACTTTTAAAATCAGAAAGGTTTTTTTTTTTTTTGCAGAAATCCATTGCTGTGGCAAATTCATCCTCAGAGTCAGAAGTTATTCTATGGGAACTCATCCTATACGCAGGGCAGTGCAGGATTTTCCGATAGGCTAACTAGGCTTCAGCCTAGGGCCTCAAGATCAAGAGGGGCCTACATTAAAATTGTTAGCAAAATTAAAATTATACTATTCTAAAAACAGTGAACACTAAAACACTGAACCGAAAATAAGGACAAATTCTATGCATATGACTAATAAACAAACATAAAAATGTATTGGTTAAGATCGTTCCAGCACCGCGGAAGTTGGGGAGCCCGCCCACGTTCCCGGCACCAGCGGTCGGGCGAGAGGCGCAGCCGCTCCCAGTAGCCACCCCGTCAACACGGAGCCCACCAGCGGCCAGGCAAGTGAGGGTGAGGGGGCCAAGCTGGGCATCTGAGCGCAGCAGGGGAGGCGGCTGGCCTCACTGCCTTTGCCGCAGAGCAGAGCCGTCCTCCGTCGGGAGGCCAGATATATATATATTGATATATATTGATATATATCACAGTAATGATGTATTTTATTGTCTCTCATGTAATTTACAAACTTAAAAATTGGAGGTGAAAGGGCCTCATAAGTGGAATCGCCTAGGGCCTCTTTTCATCTAAATCCGGCCCTGATGCAGGGCATACTTCAGCTCCCTCAAACTATGCTGCTACTCTTGTGTAAAACAACTGAGAAGGTTAATATTACATGTCATGTCTTGCCGTCTGGAGGATGTGGAGGTTTGGATGAAGTACAATAGGATTTGGCTCAACCTCAGCAAGCCTGAATGGCTTTGGGTCTTGGGACCGTCAAGTTCTAAAAAGATCTTGATGCTGAATGAGTGGTACTGTGAGATTTGAACTTTAGCATTGGAGAAGACTTCTGAGAATAACATGTATAGCTATGAAAACAAACAAATTGATTATTGAAGAATCAGCCCAGAATTCTCACTTGAGACACAAAAAATATGGGCTCAAATTCTCATACGTTGTGTGAAAACCTAGCTCCCTAGAGAAGGCTGTAATTCTGGAAAGGAAGGAAAGAGAAGAGGACAATCAGCAGCAAGGTGGATGGATTCACTTATGATGGCAATGGATACACCACTGGAAGATGTGAAAGACCAGATAAGAGATAGATTTTCATGGAGGAGATCTATTTATGTGGTTGCTAAGAGTCAACAATGAGTTGATGGCATGTCACCAGTCAAAACCCAAATATACTATTTTCCGCATTTATTTATTCATACGTACAGTATATATGTACATAAACATTTTTATACTCAAAAGGATGTACAATTCCACAAAAGAAAAAGAATCTATATTAATGTTCAGCTGAGAGAAAAAACAATATAACTATATTACATGGTTTCTTTTTTAAAACTAAATAATGATCATGTTAATTCATATGATTTGCATGAATGCCATTGGCTCTGCTTACAGTTATCAAGATTTTATCAAGATTTTGGAGATTCGCTTTATTTTATTGATAATTGGGCTTTTGGAAAGTTGAGCTTGTACTAGGAAATAGCAATCATAACATAATAGCAACTGGAACACTTACAACACTTTTATTGCAGAATTCAGATATCTACAGTAAAAAATGTAACTTGTACTAATCAGGCCCTATATTTTATTCTCTGTATCTTTTTAATTGATTTCCCCCCATTTCATTGTGATCCTTTGAAACATAAAACTGTTTAATATGCCTTAGTTGCCGAACTCTAATGCTGCAGTTCAGAACTTTGTTTCGATTTGATTTTTCTGCTTTTGTCATTCCTTTAAGCTCATATTGTTGATAATGACTTTCTTTCACCTTCATTTAGCTTTTTTTTTAAAAAAAAAAACACCATACTTCCCATAATGCACAGAAAAGGACTGAAAGTAGGAAAGTAGGAAAAAGTAGGAAAATCACATTGCTTACAATGTTGTCTTTCAATTTTGAAGTTTGCAGCCAATCTCTTGGGGACCCGTGCTGTCTCTTCTTCTCAGTCCATTAGTATCTTCTAGTAATAGAAAGAGAGATAACGTTTGGTCCACATACATCAACATGAACTCAGTGAAGAAAAGGTGAGATACAGTATAAGTAATTACATTAACAAGGTATAGATTTTTAAATGGAAGAACAACACATTTAGCTTAATGATAAGCACTAATAGTTTGAGTTCAAGTTGTTCTTGATTTCTGACCACTAGTTTACCATTCAAATTTATGATAACACTAAAAAAAGTATCTTACGACACTTATGACACATGAAAACACAACCTGTTTATAGTTCTAGTGAAAAAATATTATAAATTGGATCCATTCTCAGACATTATCATGCTTCCATCCATCTCACAATGTGAATGGATTAAATAAGTGAATGAAAACAAGCTGATTTGCTCTAGCTGATTTGCTCATCAAGCTAGATGCAGCATTTTTCCTGATTATACAAATTTTAGGGAAATTGTCAAAGAGAGAGTTAAATATTAAATAATTCTCCACAATGCC
The DNA here is from genome assembly GCF_009769535.1 of Thamnophis elegans. Taxonomy (NCBI): domain Eukaryota; kingdom Metazoa; phylum Chordata; class Lepidosauria; order Squamata; family Natricidae; genus Thamnophis; species Thamnophis elegans. Next base: position 102,124,691 of record NC_045544.1, on the reverse strand, counting down.
TAAAGAATAATCATAGCATTGTTAATGCTAAAGCATGTGATATTTTTGCTATTTAATATGCAGGATTTAGTGTATACCAGTTGCTACTCAATCAGATACCTCCATTCCATTAAAGGAATCCCAGCAAATCTTAAATTAAGAGCTCATCTGAAACAAATGTGACATGACATCACAGGACAAATTTCATTATGGTCTTTTTATCTTCTTCCTCTTTTTTGTTACAAAGAGAAAAAGGATATAACAAGGCAAGCTAATGGAATTAAGTGAAGGGATGAGATGAACAGTAGTAAAAATCAGCCACAAGTGGGATGTTACAATAAAAGATTCTGCAGTCCATTCATCACCATTAATAAAAGAAATTCAAATAAAAAAGAAAGAAGCCCATTTGCAGAATCAGTGTGAATATTTATTTGCTCACAAAGTGACCTTCTGATCTACCCATCATTAATTTGATAACAAAGAGCATGATTGCCACCGTGTGGCAGCTGCTCAAAATTATATTATTTAGACTTCATGTGAAATCACTTTTTCATAATTAAAAAGTAATTAACTCTCTCTACACATTATCAGACATGAGCTGCAATCTACTCAAGGAAAAGAGTGAACCTAGTTCAATATCACTGCCACTGTGTCCAATATTTCACCTTGATTCCATTTTTTGTTGCTGCAATCACAGGAAATATTTGGAAAGATTTTTGCAAATAGGAAATTTCCATTTCAAGCTTTGAATGGCATTGCAGTTGTGGCAGATAAGAAGATTAGTATCGTATAGTATCTATAAAATATTATTATATAGAAACAAGAAGGCAGATTGTAAAAGTAACATCCCTAAATGAGTTGAATACAATATAATTCCTGATGACTGTACAGACATATCCATGTACGGTAAATGTCTATGGAGATTCTCAGTCATCCAGGTCATGGTTGTCCCAAAGATGCTTTTTCAAGAGGCAACTGGACTTTCTGGTTTTTTTTTTTGAAGTTGTTTCGCTTCTCATTCAAGAAGGTTCTTCAGCTCTTACTGAATGATGGGGAATGGAAGGATTTATAATCCTTGAAAACGGCTTAGTCAATTGCATTCTTTTAGAGAGTTGTTGAGGCCACTTAGAGGTTTATCTATGTCCTCAGGTTCATCTGAGTAGTGCAAATAGGTGTGGAGTCTTCTTGGAACTGCTGCAAGGACTGTGTTATTAGATAATGTCATATCCCTCCCCTTTCAGTTTTGACACAGATGGCCTCTTTGACCCCTCTTTCAAACCAGTGGTCCTCTCTATCCAAAATGTGGACTTTGCTGTCTTCAAAAGAGTGGCCTCTGTCTTTTAAATGCAGATGGACTGCTGCACCTTGTCCTGATGAGTTTGTACTCCTATGTTGTGCCATGCATTTATGAAGTGGTTGTTTGGTTTCCACAATGTACAGATCTGCACATGGGTGGCTGCATTGTACTGCATATAACACATTGATCAGTTTGTGCCTGGGTGTTTTATCCTTTATAACTATGTATCCATGTAGTGTTGCAATTTTGTTCTTTTTTTTTTAAAGTTTCCTTGGGAAATGCAACCTTGGGGTTTCCTGGTGGTCTATCAGGTGAGTACTAACTTGATCGCAACCCACCTAATCTGTTGAGATGGTCAGGATGATTTCAATAGTATCACCTAACTATGCATGATACATGAGATACTTCACATTTATTATTTTAATGGATTTGGAGGGAGGGAGATTTGTTTTTCTGAGTGCAAGGTAGGATTTAACTATGCTACTCAATCACTGACCAATGCAGACTTTGAAATAGCGAGGACTTGTGAGTAAATACTATTTCAATGTCTGTATCAATTTAGTAAGCCTCTTCCTGATGATGATGAAATATCAAAATTTGGAAAGTACCTAGTCAAGCCTAAGGTCAAGCTTTTAACTTTCAAATGGAAAGAAGGTACTTTCTAGGCTTGTCACCTTTTCCATATTCCAAGGAACTATTTCTTATTTAGGATTCAAACTTAAATTTCCTTGTTAATTTAACAAAGAAATATTCATTTGTTCTTTCGGGGGGAAGGTTTGGGGGAAAATACCTTATAAGTAGAAAGAGCAACTTTAATTCACCTGCCACATTTATTTTGAGATGGTATTTCATCTAAATGATGCATAAAAAGCACCACTGAAATCAATGAGACTGTTTGTTATAGTGACTACCATTAATTCCAATGCAAATTAGTTATGGCTGACTTGTTCTGAATGCCATGAATTCTTGAAACAACTTTCAATATATAATTATATGAAAGGAATACATTTATTATATTGCTGCATTTTCTAATAAACGATTCATGCTTGGATGCATGTAATGTAGCATTTTGTTAAAGTCCTACCATGGCTTTCTTATTGCGAGCTCTTCAGTGGGCAAGTCTGAATATTTATGTTGTATATCAAATGACAAACACATGTACAGTCCTCTGCAAACTGCAAAAATAAAGCCCAAACTATTCTTTTGTTCTCCCCTGAATAGAAAAACTAGGGGGCTCTTGCTTAATTTTTTGATCATACAATAACTTTTTGGTAGGAGAAATATAGTTAATTTATATTTTTGGAAGATGCACAGTTCAACAAGCAAGTCTATGAGTGACAGGCCTTTCTTCCTTCAAATTACCATGTCACATGTTGCATAAGACCAAATCAATGGAAAGAAGGGAAGGTAGAAAAAGGATCTTCTTACAATCTTCTTTTCTAGTCTGCATTCATCTGTTACAGTAGCAATGTGACACAAACCGATCTTTCACAACCAGGTACCATCCAGATACCCTGCACTTCAATGGCACAAATTTTACATATTTTATTTTATTTTATATATGCACCAGTGGTGGGTTCCTACCAGTTTGGTCCAGTTCGGCTGAACCGGTAGTGGTTTTGCGTCCTGCGTCACTGGAACTGGCAGACACCGAGGCCTGCCATGCCTCCGAACCAGTTCTCCAGTGGCGCCTGTGGCGCTGGAATCTTGTTTTTCACTTCTGCGCATGCACAGAACAATTTTAATTGTGCTGCGCATGTGCGCACAGCACACATCAAGCACACATGTGTACGCAAAGTGCACACGCAGAGTACCCATGAGCGAACCAGCCGTAGTGCCTGCCGGAACCCACCCCTGATATATACACACAGACACACACAGACACTTTTAAATAAGATGATGAATTAGACAAATTAATTAACATAAATTAATGCAAAGTAAGGAAGAAATAAAGCAAAAAGTATAAAAAAAGAAAAATTGTTGAGGGAAAATAGAAAAGAAAAAAAATAAAGAAGTAACTTCCAATATTCTTCACAGCAGTTATAAATTACAAATATCTTTAAGCTCTCTTTCTAATGTTACCTCATATTGCTTTTCTGTCTATAATCTGTCCTATCTAATCGTCAAAACCATAGATCACAAATTCATTTTTTTCAACATGAAAGAAGATTTTGTCATGCTTGATGGACATGTAAAAAGTTATTTTTAAAAAATGAATTCAAATATGTATTTTGATATGGAGGAGTTTGAAGATCAATATTCAACTGAAGCCAAAACTTTTCCTTCCTTTTGGGATTAATGGATAAGCAGTTCAAAAAATACCATGGAAGATTAATATATGATTGCTGCGATGAGATTACTATATACACGGAGATGGAAAGATTCAACATTACTCACTATGGAGAAATGGTACATTGATAGATTTTGCTGGAATGGATATACACTGATTTCTTTGATTAGAGAAAAGACATCATCTACATTTATTCATGATTGGAAGCCTTTTATGGGTATTTTGTGTACAAAATGGCAGAAATTCTTTGGTAATTCCCCATATCTGAAGGGAATGGAATCTGAAATCCAACTAGTCTAAAGCTTGTGGGGTAAAGTAGGGGTAGGGTAGCCATGAAACTGGATTTTCCTGGAGTGAAACTACCCTAATTTTCCTAATCATGCTTTTCACAAATTCTGAAAATGCCACACTAGAATATTGGTTTGTGTGAAATGTGCAAGTTTCTTACTTGGGGGAAAAAAAGCAGGGAATGGCAAAGTGGGACAGTGGGAGAAGCCATAATGAATCACCTAATATTCCTGAAAAAATATGGTTTTGAATTTAGATGCTCTGAAGAAAGGGAAATGTATTTAATCTGTCAGTCCCTTAATCTGCTGTTTACAGTAGCTCCTTTGGGCTGCTATAGCTTTCCTTCCAAGAACTTCGATTCAGATGTTTGGCTGTACCTTTATAAGACTTTTTTTTCATCATATCATAAAGTTCTGTAAAGGACAAGAATAAATATAACCAGTCACCTCTGAATCCAGATTTGAAGGAAATACATATAACTGCAGCAAAAGTGTTGCCATGGCAACAAAGGCTCTAAAATGACTCTAATTTTCTTATGAATTCCATCTCTGAGATGAACAAAATCAACATTAGAGCAAAGAAAAATGATTTTTTAAAAACCAGCACATTCTAGGAGCATTTATTCAGTATATCTAGTTTATAAGGATACCTACACACCCATCTTGCAACAGTTTTGGACATTCTGGAGACACACCAAAGAAACTATTAACTACTTTTACAATGGGTTTTACTTGTACTCAGTTTCAGTTAACCAATGCCCTAGTTTCCATTCATCTGATAATATGGGCTTTTGCTCATGTAAAGTAGATGTGCAGAGGTCCCTCCTTCCAAAGGCCAGATAGAATGGTCATGCCCCATCATTTTGTGGACAAAAAGCTTTTATCTTCCCTGTCAAGGTAGAACAACATGCCTCTCCAAATCAAAGTGTCTAACTGAGGTGGTGCCACACAGGCCTATTTGTATTTATTCATTTGTCAAACATGTACAAGATAGTAGGTATACGTATAAACATGGATATGAATGAAAGAAATGAATATGAATAAATGGGGACAGTAGGAAAGGAATGGTAGGCATGCTGGTGCACTTATGCACACCTCCTTTATGGACCTCTTAGGAATGGACTGAGGTCTACAGTAGACAGTTTAAGGTTGAAGCTGTGAGGGTTAGAAGATTTTACAATGGAGTCAGGTACAGCATTCCAGGTGTTGACCACTCTGTTGCTGAAGTCTGAAGTTTCTGCAATCAGGTTTGGAGCGGTTTACCTTGAGTTTGTATCGCTTATTTGCTCATGTATTATTGAGGTTGAAGCTGAAGAAGTCATTGACAGTTGTCGTAGTGACAATTTTGTTTACCACAGGCGGCACAGTTCAAGGTTGTTCTAGGTTGTCTAGGTCCAAAATTTCAAGTCTGGTGGCATAGGGAATTCTACTGTGAATAGAGGAGTGGAGTACCATTTTTGTGAAGCATCTCTGGATCTGCTCAGTCAGATATACAGTGTGGATTCCAGGCAGATGAGCTGTATTTGAGAATTGGTCTGGCAAAGGTTTTATATGCCCTAGTCAGCAATACAAAGGTTAACAACTCTTAATGCCCTTTTGGCAATGCTGTTACAGTGAGCTCTGGGACTTAAATCATTTGAGATGAGTACTCCTAGGTTCTTGACAGAGTGGAGGTCGTCTATGAGGTCATTTCTGTCCAACTTGTTTTTGGTGTTTTGATTTTTATTGCCAATGTGTACGACAGATCATTTATTAGTCGAGATTTGGAGTTGCCATTTGCGCCACCATTCAGATACTAATGACTTCTACCTGGAGTGAAATCTTCAGAAGCATTGTTTAGGGATAAATAAAAGGGTAAATAAATCAGGCAATGGTAGGTTCAAATCAATGAGGTCATATAAGAGAAAGAGTCAAGGTTGATGGGTCTTATAAATCCATGCCCATCAGAGTCTATCATAAATATCTTATATATCCTTAGGAAAGAACTTTTTTGGGGGTCATTTAGGCATAATTAGCTGTGATAGACATACATACTTTCTTATTTTTCAGCTAAAGTATTAATAAGTATCAGGGTTGCAAAAAAAAAATCCAGACAACAGTTAGATACAGAAAAATCCAAAACTATTGTTTGCCTAAATTTTTACAGTCCGGATATGGTATCCTCTAAATAGTTTGTCAGAGTGGCAAAGTTTAAATTACATCTTGGTTGAACGACATTTCTTTAGAAAGCAATCAGATGTTTTCTGAAATGATGCTTTCTTTCGTTATTGAAGCAGAACGTCCAATGTGACACGTAGTATAATGCAAAGGCTGTTTAAAGTTGCAGAACATAAGCCAGAGCTTTTGCTGTGAGCTTGATTCTAATCTCAAAATGTTGCAATCAGTTGCAAAATTCCATGGAGACTAAATTCCTCTCTAGGTCAGTTGCATACACACCAAAACAGCATAGAGGAACAAGCAGACTCGGAGTCTATAAATACTAGATTCATGTAAATAGATACAGATGAGTGATCAGCTATAGGAAAATACTGACAACCCAACAGGTTTTAGAAAACGCTAAGTCCCAAATAGAGATGGGTTCCTATCGGTTCGGAATGGTTCGGCCGAACTGGTAGTGGTATGCCAGCCTGGGTCGCAGAATCAGCAGCAACCCAGGCTGGCCATGTCCCCAAACTGGTTTCCTGGTCACCTCTGTCATCACCACCATATTTTTTTGGAGTTCTGTGCCTACGCAGAACAATTTTCATTGAAATGTACATGTGCACACAAGCGAACAAGCAGTAATGTTGGCTAGAACCCACCCCTGGTCCCAAACGTTGTCAGACAAATAAGCACAAAAATGTAATAGGAACAAGGAATAACCTTAAAGGACAGGAGGAACGACTGCAACCAAGACAATGGTTAAATAAAAGAAATTTGAGTCCAGCCAGATCTGTAACCCAAGTAAGCATTCCAGACACACCTTCCAAGTTCTCACAAAGATGAAGGGATGGTGGGAGGAGGGAAGCAAATTCAAACTTGCAGGATTCAGCCACTATAATTTTAGAGTGAAAGTACTATTAGTTTCTGTGACTTTGGTTTCCTAGTGTGATCTACCATGAAAGGCTGACAAGATATTACACTACATAGCATTCCATACATTTTCTTTACTTTTTTCTTTTCTTCTCTTTCTCCCCTTATGTCTTTCTTTCTTTCCTTTCTTTCTTTTCTTTCTAAATCAAGAGAAGCTTTTTTTTTTAAAAAAAATAAAGATTACAGCATCTTACTATTAAGGAGAAAATCAATGTAATATTGAACTCCTCTTCATGTTAGTGAACTTCAGTAAGACAAAGAGCACTAAAAATATATCTTCTTTTCTGCTTCCAGCCTGAGAGAAATGTGATGATTTTGTGGTTAATACATTCTTGTATATTTAGGCAGTTTAAGCATTTTCATATTCATATTTTGGGTAATTTAAGGCATAGATTGAATGATTTCAGAGTTTGTGAACTGAAACTATTTTACTTCTCTGTTATATGCTTCAGTTTTTGCTGTGCTAGATTTGCACTGATTTGTTTGAAGCTTACAGCATTTTACTTGGAGATCAATAATGATCTTCTATTGTAGACTGTTCAATGAAAGAGTTATTAGACCAGGGGTGAAATGCTATCATTCAGGCCGCTTCACCCGAACCAGTAGTAAAAAATGCTTTAAAAAAGTTTTTTTTTTAAGTTCCAATGATCAGCTGTGTGACAATCAACTGTGCCACATGATTTATAGTCTCTAGAAAGCAAGAAATCCTGCTTTCTAGCAAATCTAAATTGCGCAGCACCTATGTTCCACCCATACCTTTGCAGACTCAGAAAAAGCTTCTTAACACCTGTGGTGTGCCTGCGCACAAAGCAAACCGGTAGCAGTCTTCAGAGCATTTCACCCCTGGATTAGACCCAAGTCACCCCCTGAGTTTTGGGATAGACTTGAACTCAAATCTTTCCAACTCTAAACCAATACTTTAACTGAGTCCTCAATGTACATTTTTATTTTTATTTTAACATTCATTACAACGTATTGTATTTTTGAAGTGATTATTTTTTTCAATAATTAGACAATACCTAATAAAGCCATTTATAGATGTGTAATAGATTTTTTTTTAAAGAAATGAAAAAAATAATCCTGCTGCCTTGGAGGCTTGCATCTTGTCCCTAAGCTTGTAAAACAGACTTTTGTTATTTGAATGCCTGATAAATGACATTCTGTTTATGGGTAGATTTTTCTTCCTCTTCTTCTTTATACTTATATTATATTTAGCCTAGGGCTTGCTTTTGTGACTGAAACCAGATTCTTCAGTGCTCTGGAAGAAACATCCATTCTAACTAGGAGATTGGATTAATGACTTCAATGTCTTTTTTCTTAATTTCTTTAATGTTATGATTCTAAAGCGAAGCTTAAATTGAATTAGTAGACAGAATAATAATGGATTATTTTTAACAGAGTCTTGAAACAAAGTAAATTCTAATCTTGAGATGGGGAATCAAAGTTCTAAGATGTTCAGTGGGAAACATATTAGACACTTTATTTACTATTTAGTTTATTAGTATTTAGTTAATTACTAGTTACTTTCTATCCTACTCTGCATGAAATTAGCACAGCTTTCAAAATTACATACAAAGGCAAACAGCGTTTTACATATCAAACAGTAAGATACCATAACTCTATATAGCTTTTAAGAATCAGCCAAGAAATCAGTCCCTACTTTGTTTTATAGTAATAATTTTACTGAAGTTTAGAAACACAGAGATTTTTAAAAAATACAAAATTCAAAAAGAAAAGTGCAGAAAGAAAAAGGGAAAAATATGAATAGAATAAAAAATATTTTAAAAAATTATTTTCCCCTTCACCAAGAAAAATATAACTTCAGTAACATTTTATCTTCTCTCCCATTTCAACCAAAAATTTTCTTCTGTCAGGCCTATCCCAACTTGGGCACTTAGGAACGAAAAATCTTCAACTCTATGGTTGAAGTGAAAGGCTAACTTTTACTAAGTTGACAGTTACGACATAAGCAAAGCTGGATCTGAATATTCCTGTGCAAAGCTGGTATTTTTTCCTCGTCCCTGGTTTTCCTTCCTTGACCAGTTCACCAGTGTCCAATCATATTTGAATGAGATGTTTTTGGAATAGCTTTGAGATTTGGCCCATCTTTGGTAGAATTTTGCATTCCTTTCTTACGACTTCATCCTTGGCTGGCCAGTTCATTCCAGATTGACACCTCTGGTTCCTGTAACCCTGTCATCTCTCCTCCTTCTTTTCCATTCCTACCCCCACTTCCCCAATCTTCTCCCTTTCCCTTGCATGTTGTGGCAGAATGCCATACATTTTCCCCCAGTTTGCAACCTTTCTTGGCATGGTTGTTAAATTAATCACTGCAGTTGTTAAGTTAGTAACACAGTTGTTAAGTGAATCTGACTTCCCCATTGAGTTTGCTTGTCAGAAGGTTGCAAAAAATCATCACATGACCCCAGGACATAGCAATTTCATAAATACATGCCAGTTGCCAAGCATCTGAATTCTCATTATGTGACCACAGGGATGCTGCAATGGTTGTTAACTGTGTGAAATAGTCATATGTCACTTTTTTCAGCACCATTGTAATTTTGGTCATTAAATGAATGGTTGTAAATCAAGGACTACCTGTTACATCTTTGTCAATATCATTCTTGTAGCCTGTCATTTTAAAATCCATATCCAGAAAAAGTTTGATTGTCAGTTTATCTCCTCTTTTAAACCCAGGTTTATAGTAGCTAACAGTCTTAAAAGACACCCTACTCAATATTTCTCCCAATTTCATCAGGAACATTGATAACGTTTTTTGGCATTTCCCCCTGAAATTCTGTAAGAGTTATGTACTTCTTTGAGTATGATTTTCATGCTATCTATGTAGGAACTTAATTGTCACACCATCCAGAACCACACTTAACTAGCTTGCTAATCAAAGTGTCTGAGTGATTTGTCAAATGTTTCACTGGAGTCAAGATATATTACAATAGTCCCACTTTTATAAGTTTCCTAATAAAAAAAATGAGATAAGATTACTAGGCAACACTGCTTTTGATAAATCCATGCTGATTTCCACTAATGACTGCACTACCTTCAAAGTGCATGAAGGGCAATCTTTTTATGATTTGCTCTATATTCTTTCCAGGTTTCCACTATTAGAGTGACTTATATAAGTTCCCAAAAGCTCCGAAAGACTTCCATCTACCAGCATATAGGATTAAAAACCACAAAACAAAACCAACCAGATATTGTACCATACAACTGAGTTGAATCAGGTTGGTCTAGTGGTGAAGGTACCAGGCTAGAAAGCAAGAAACTGTGAGTTCAAGTCCTATCTTAGCCATGAAAGCCAGCTGGTCAGTCACTGTCTCTGACTCCAACTCACCTCACAGCAGAGATGGTATTCAGCCAGTTTGCTTCCCTCCACTCAGACTTGCCCGGGCAAGTTCCTCCTGCACAATAAGCAATGGGATGTGCATGCATGGCAAGTGTGAAGAACTTTGTGGCAACGGCAACATCTTTTTCTGCGACCTCCAGTAATTTTCAGCAGCCTCCAGCTAGCCATCGCTGCTGGGAAGTGGCTGGCAAAGAGGAGGCAGCTGAGAGGCTTCTCGCAGTCACACCAAAAAAGATAGTTTGCCTTCCAGAGTCCGGACGAGCCAGCACGAGAGAAAGCCCCCCAAAAAGAGGCTGCCATGGGGTAGGAAGCATGGCTAGAGCTGGTGCCTCTGAAGGAGTGGAAACGGGACTGGCAAAGGGAGAGCAGGGGAGCATGCAGGAGGAGGCCTTTGACAGATTAGGCCAGGTCTGGGTAGAAAATGGGTAGATAGGTAGAAATTCAAAAACATTTCCTACCTGCATGTTTCAAACACTTGAACAGCAACATCTTAATAGCTCTTTGAAAGCCCAATAGGGAAAGAGTGGCTTATATATATGGAGTAGGCAATTCCACAGAAGACATTCTGCAGATGGCATTTTCTTAGAAAAGGGGTGTCAAACCTGCGTGCCACGGTGGCATCACGTGACATATTGTGATTATTTTCCCATTCGCTAAATTGGGCATGGGTGTGGCCAGCACGTGACGCATCCAGGCCATGGGCCACGAGTTTGACAGGCCTGCCTTAAAGGGAGGCTTCTCAGCAAGGGCTCTAATCCAGCTCAATAGATGGACAGAAACCAAGCCCTTAGAGCAATTCAATACATTGAGTCAGAAGCTAAATAACATCCAGCACAGGTCCCAGAGCAAAGGTGTTGCATGGGCAAGTTATATTTCATTTCTACTGCAAGCATTTGAATGCTACTTATTACAATTCTAGAATGACTTATGATAGACACAAATTATGGTACACCATGACTATCTGCACTGCTGCATGTAGAACTGGTTGAAGCTTCTAAATTGTTCTCAAGAGCAGTGGTGAACCTAAAATATTTGACAGCCAGAGTGAAATTAGAGACCCACTTTACGCACAAAGTCACTGGGTCACCTTGATGCAGTGATTATTCTTGGGCCTGGTTGAAGAAGAAACTGACAAACCAATCAATATTGCCAGTAAAACTGCAGTCACCAAGAGTCAAAATTGACTAAGAAGCACAAATTTCACCTACTGAACCATGCCCACTACCAAACTATAGCCCCAAAACATCTCTAAAAAAGAGAAAAGAAGAATCAGAATTCTACCAGATATGGAATAAATGGTATAGGTGGATAGAGGAAAGAAACAAGAATCAATGAAGGAATATAACAAAACTCAAAAATAATAGTTATGAGTAAAATAAGAGGGTTAAGAATGGTAAAATCCAAATGAAATACAATGAAAGGGGAAATAATATAAGGTGAGCTGTATCGATTGATAATTGCTATTAGAAAGAACAGGAAGCTCCTGTTCATACTGTATTGTGTAAATGTGGTGTATGTCTAAGTTTTGTGTGTGTGTATTTTATATGTTTGTTAATAAAAAAGGGGGGGGAGGCTGAATCAACCTTGGGCCAGTCAGATTGAACTCCTGGATTAATGAGCAGTGGATTAGCCTGAAATACTGCATTCTAACCATTACACCACTATGGCTCCTCTGCTAGCTCATTATAATTTTTGACAGCAACCCATTTAGTGTCTATACTCATAGCAGACTGTCCCACTCCTTGTATGCCACTGTTCAAGGGCAGATGCCTTTGAAACCTACTATCTTGTCAGAGCTCAGGTTGAATCTGTTCCTCCCTACCCACTGGAAGAGAACTTCCACCATATCTCCCATCTGCTGGGTATATAGTTGGGTGTTGTCTGCATATTCATGATACTTAAACCAAGGCAATGCATGGTCTCTTCTAGCAGCTTCACATAGATGTTGAATAGAAGGAGCAAAGAGCTCAGCCCTGTGGAATCCTATATCCAGAGGCTTTAGTTCTTTGTAGATAGCCTTTCTGGAAAGAGGAGAACTAGCACAGAGCTGTGAACACCTCTAATGTTTGTTTGTTTTAATTATTTCTATTTTATTTATTGCACCCAGGAAGGATACCATGGGGACAGTACTAAAGGCCATTTCAGGAACTGCGAGGGCCCAGAAGTTTATACTTCCTCTACCCCAGTCCATTAGGATGTTCATTGCAGTTTCTATCTTATCTCCTCACCTGAATCAAGACTGATAATAATCTAATTAATCTGTTTCATCCATGAATCTTTGTAACTATAAGCCCATCACCTTCTTCTAAAAAGGAAATTTGTACAACGGATGTAGTCTTATCAATGTAGGATTGTTTGACAGGAGGCACATCATCTTTTGCAAGATAGAGGCAAATGCCTTCAAAAATGTACCTGTCAACACTTAGGCCCATTCTCCTGGCACCTCCCTGACAGTTTTTGCTGATCATATGGAGCATTCCATTCACATTTCACTTCCTTTTATCCTGAACATATCTAACAAAGTGGTTTTTTTGTTATTTTTGGCAGACTTTGTCGACTATAAAACTATAAAACGCTCTATTTCACATAAGTCTTCCTCATAGACCAACTACAGCAATCTAAAGCATATGGGAAGAAACATAACTGAGACTGTCCATCTACACATTCATTGAATCACATGTGAACATCATTCATGTAAAATAAAATATTTGCAAACAGAATAGAGCTTTGCTGCTGGCTGGAAAACAAAGCCCTTTAATGAATTCTTCAGGATAGGCTTTATCGGTAAACTTACTTGACTCTAAATTAGATTATGGGCTGCAATTATCAGTTATTTTTGAACAAATATCCACTATAATATTTTATAAATATTCTGCATTAGGTTAATCCCAATTACTGCATATTAACTATTCAATGTGTCCATCTATTCCTGGTGTTCCTTTTGCTTTATGTGAATACACATCAAATTGCTTTTGATTAAATTTATACATTACACTAACCCATAATCAGTAAAACATTTTCAAAGTAAAAACCAAGAAAGTCCAGTTGTCTTTTGAAAAGCACAGTTGGGACGATTAAGACATAATGCATTTTGTTTGTTTCTGATTTTATGTGATGTCCATATCCAGCCATTGTGCTCACTAAAATATGGCATGTGCTTGGCATCCAATGTCTTGTTCAATTTCCCATAATTAGTCAAGCCAGAGTTGATCATAATGTGCGAACAGAGCCATTCTTTTGTTGTTCCTGGGGTTCAATTTCAGGTTTCTGTAAGTTTCCTACAATTGGCCACCCAATTTAATACCTGAACTTTGGTACCTGAAATGACCATGGATGAAATGATTTTCAATACATTGCAGTTAGGAAATTCAAAAATATAAATATTGCGTAGGGGGCTTCAGTAGGCAAGAAGCAGATCAGCATAGCTACAACTGCATTTATTGACTTAAACTAGAACTGAGGAACAGGAGGCAATGCCTGTAATTTATACCCTGGGCTCACAGGGCCTTAACCAATCATAATCCTTGAAAAAGCCTGCCCAAATATGAATGTTCTAAGATTCCTTACAAAACAGTTGGAGTTAACAGTTAGGGCCATCTAAAGGTTAGTTTCACTTTAGCAGGGCTTAACACAACTATATATATATATTCAGTACATAACAATAAACCTACCTTTATCCCAGGGATATAGAGCTTAGTAGTGAGCTAGGTGTAGCACATTGCAATAATTGTAATCAATCAATAAATCACTGTTGTGTTTTAATTATTTCTGTTTTATTTATTGCACTTTGAAATTGTCCATAAACCATACTCCTCAGAGCATGGCACATGCATATTTAAAAAAATACCAATAAAATACAGAATGAAAATACTGTGTCTAAAAACACAATATTAACTCCAGTATGTAATAAAAGCACAGCATTGCACCAAGCAATAAGAAGTGCAGTAATAATAGTCCTGATGAAATAGCAGAGAAGAGCTGACTAAATCTTAGGCCAGCCTTTGGCCTCCCTGGGCTTAAAAGGGAGTTTTCAACCCTTTGGAATAGACCACATCAAAAGATCCCATCAAAAGGATTGAACTAGCCTTTATTGAGACAGGCTAAAATTGCTGAGTCTGGCAAGCTTGAGTCTGCTTTTCATCTTTTCCCTCTTAGATCCCAATGAGGAAGGAACTTGTTTGCATGTTTTCTGAATACTAACTTGTTTCCCAGGAACATTTTCAGCCCTCTTTCCTTATGTAACTTTTTTGTGCCTGTTTTCCTCAAAGTCATCATCTTGATTCTCCACAGCAGTATTTTTCAACTTTGGCAACTTTAAGAAATGTGGACCTCAGTTCCCAGAATTCCCCAGCCAGCCAGCTAGCCAGCATAAACGTCTTTATGATTATAACCTTGGATATTCAAATATGTATATCTGGTGGGAAAGATTGTATCAGTTGTATGATGCTGAGTAGCAGAGGTGTCTACTCACTGTGGTTTAAAAGAAGTCCAATTGTCAGTCACAACAGTTTGACCAAAGCTCTATTTGTGTTTGGTTTGTATCTGTCTGCTTGTTTATTTATTAAATTTCTATGCCACCCATCTCACCAAGGTGACTATGTTGTACATAAAAAGCAAACAGGGCTTCAAACTCATTGTCATGGCCGCCATCTTGACTTTTTTTTTTTTTTTGCTGACTCCATCGCCAGGAAGGGTCATTTTTGGCTTACTTAGTAAAGTTTTTGGCTTTCTATAAGTGTGGAGGAAGAAAGCCTATATCCAAAATCTGGTACAAGTCCATTTGGGGAATTCAAGGCGTTGAAGTCTACACATCGTAAGGTCTCTGAGATTGAGAAACACTTCTACATAACCAGGAATTTGTTTATAGAGCAGCCTTATGTAGATTTTTGGTTTGAACAAGCATTTGCTGATGACTGTCAAAAATCAAATGAAATATAGAAGATGTGGATAAACAAAAGGCCACCTTGATGAATGGCATTCTCCACTATGGCACCACTGCTAAGTCATTTGAAGTGCTGATTAAATGTATTACTGTACAATAATCACCATCCATTACAGCTTATGCTGGGAACTGACAACATAGCTAAGGCAGCTGATAATACTGTCAGGAAAATGATTTGTTGGACTGGGTGTCCTATGGTGATAAATTATATCACTAAATCAATGCACAGTAGCAATAAAACAATACATTTTCATTTTGTAGTGACAGTGAATTAAAAAACACATATATTCTGACTTAATCATAAGTAGTGACCCTATTAAGAATGGATTCAGGACCTAACAGCAACTATAGTCTTTTTCCTTCATTTTTTAAAATCATTTACATCGCTTGTTTCTTTCTTTCACTCTCTATTATTGTATCTGCTCATTGTTAAATTTTATATTTCCAATGTGGTCGTACTCACTGCTTTCTGGGGAAATATTTTCAGGAACTATCATTAAGGCAATTTATAAATAAGGAATATCAAATGTTATTCTGTTTAATCCATTTTAGCTAAAATGGATTTGTAGTACATACACCTAATAGTAAAAAGCATAATCCTACAAATGGTTTGGAAACTAAAAGACACAATTAGAGAGGAAAAAAGCACAAGGAGGGAAGAGGAAAACAAGAACATTTAAGCACCTGCTTTTAAAGCTACACAGTAATGTAAGACATAACCTGTCCACACACTGCCCAGAACGGCTCAGCAATCAGTTTTGGAGGGCAAGAACAAATGTTACTCTGTACTATAACCTCAGTCTTTCCTGTTGCAATTTTACAATGTCCTGGATATTGACTGTTGTATTTCTTATGGACTACAGTAATCCTGGCACTTCCCTAACTACTTTACAGGAAGAGGCATGTCCTGGCAACTGAGGTTATTTTGAAAGTGAGCAAGGCCAACCATTTCTGCTGTCCTCATCCAAATAACAGAGCAACCAGCCAATGTAGATGATACGACTTCAGCACAGGCAGGATTTTCTTAAGCTGGTTTAGAGTCCATCTGACAGAGCAGCTTAAGCGTGCAGTTAAAATATCTCCTAAGCAGAGTCAAATGAATCAAGTTTGTGAACAGCCCAGCCCTGTGTTTGTGAACACAATTTCAACAGAGAAATCCTCTTTTTTTCCTTGTAGCATCTATCACTGGAGACAGAACGTTTGTTTATTAATTATTTCAGCAGACCTGTTTATTGGATCTGCCTCCCACCTCCATGTCTCTTGCAATCATGTCAGATGGAGCATGAAGTTGAAAAACAACAACAAATGGATGTAGATGTAAAGGACTCAGCATTCTATTAGCACATGATTTCTGACTTGTTACTTGCTTCATGGATTGGCTTGCACTGGTCATTTTAACTCTAAAACAAGCTACCACTCCACAAACACATTTGTTTGGTACAATTTTTTTTTCTATTTTCATCAATGTCCCAGTCAGAATCTCTGCCTCATCATTACCCACTGGCAATAGCAAATGGGTCTTCATTGCAAAACCTATAATCAATGAAACTTAGGGAAATCTTTACTGGTCCTATATAACAGTCTTCTACAAATCTGGCAAAACACAAGGCACAGTTGGTTAATTGTATACATGTTTCACAAGACATTATATCTTTTATCCATCATATATCATGAAAATTGAGTGCAGTCATATGTTTATCTGCTTAACAACTGCCATGATTTATTACATGGTCAATTATGGTCATAAGTCTAGATCTACTTGTAGTTTTAGATATTGTTAGTTAGAAAGAAAAGATGAAAGACACCATGGAGACAAAAATTAGCCATATCTTTCTACTTCTCATTATTATTATTATACAATTGTATCATTGCGACCAGTTGTTTCGCTGGATTTGGCATTGGTTGCTAGTCAGGCCCCACCCAGGGGCCTAGGACGTCGTAACGTATTTTCGTAATATGTGTGCAGATCCAAGCAGTGCGGCTTTTTTGCATTTGACTGATGGTGATTTTGTCAATTTTTAACTGTTTTAAATGTAATTCCAGTGCTTTTGGAATAGCACCCAGTGTGCCAATTACCACTGGAATTACCACTGCTGGTTTGTGCCATAGTCATTGAATTTCAATTTTTAAGTCCTGGTATTTTGCAATTTTTTCATGTTCCTTCTCGGCGACCCTGGTATCACTTGGTATTGCGATATTTATGATTGTGACCTTATTTTTCTCAACCAGTGTGATGTCTGGTGTATTATGCGCCAGTATTTTGTCCGTTTGTATACGAAAATCCCACAAGATCTTGACCATCTGATTTCCGGTGATTTTTTCAGGCTGATGTTCCCACCAGTTTGTTGCTGTTTTAATATTATAATTTTTGCACAAATTCCAATGGATCATTTGTGCTACTGAATTGTGCCGCAATTTATAATCAGTCTGCGTGATTTTTTTACAGCAGCTGAGTATGTGATCAACAGTTTCATCAGCTTCTTTGCAAAGTCTGCATTTGGCATCATCAGAGGATTTTTCGATTTTGACCTTAATGGCATTTGTGCGGATAGCTTGTTCTTGCGCAGCCAGGATTAGTGACTCTGTTTCTTTCTTTAATGTACCTGTTGTTAACCATAACCAAGTTTGTTCACTGTCCATTTTATCTTTTATTTTTTCCAGAAATTGGCCATGCAGTGCTTTGTTCTGCCAACTCTCCATTCTTGATTTTATCACATCTTTTCTGTATTCTTGTTTTGTCTGTTGGGCCTTCAGTAGATTTTTGTTCTTTACTTCGATTAATAGATGTTCTTGACTTTCTTTTAAATAATCAGCCAGTGCATGTTTTTCTTCTTCAACTGTTTGCTTCACTTGTAATAATCCTCTGCCACCTGATTCTTGGGGCAGGTGCAGTCTATCAGTATCGCCACGTGGATGTAAACTGTAGTGCATTGTCATTAGTTTCCTGGTTTTTCAGTCCAAAATGTCCAAATCAGCTTGTGTCCAGTTAACTATAGCAGCTGTGTATCTTATAACTGGTATTACCCAGGTATTTATGGCCTTGATTGTATTTCCACCATTCAATTTAGATTTCAAAAATTTCCTAACTCTGTTGGTGTACTCTCGCATGACAATAGTTTTTACTTCTCCATGCTTGATGTTATCCAACTGCAGAATGCCTAAGTATTTGTAGGCTTCATTTTCATTGCATTTAGTTAGTTGGCCATTGGGCATTTCAATTCCCTCACATGCAGTGATTTTGCCACTTTTTATGGATACTTTATTGTTGTTGTTGTTGTTGCTGTTGTTGTTGTTGTTATTATTATTATTATAAAATTGTATCACAGCGGCCAGTTGTTTCGTCGGATTTGGCATTGGTTACTAGTCGGGCCCCACCCAGGGGCCTAGGACGTTAATTAATTGGCCAGTGGGCATTTCAATTCCCTCACATGCAGTGATTTTGCCCCTTTTTATGGATACAGTGGCGTATTTTTCCATGCCAAACTGCATTGAAATATCGGTGCTGAATACTCGGACTATGTTTGTCAATTATTGGATTTCTATTTCTGACTTTCCATAGAATTTCAAATCATCCATATATAGTAAATGCGAAATTTTTTCAGCTTCTTTGGCTGTTTGATAGCCTAATTTCATTTTTTTTTTAAGATTACTGATAGTGGGATCATTGCGATGATGAAGAGAAGAGGTGAAAGTGAATCACCCTGGAAAATTCCTCGCTTGATATTAACCATTCCGTAGATCTCATTCCCTACTGCCAACTCAGTTCTCCATTGTTTCATCGCCTTTTCAGTAAAGGATGTAATATTTTTGCTAATGCCAGTTGTTTCTAAGCATTTTATGATCCAACTATGTGGCAGTGAGTCAAATGCCTTTTTGTAATCAATCCAGACCATATTCAAGTTCGTTTTTCTGTTCTTACAATTTTCTAATATCATTTTATCAATTAGAAGCTGATCTTTTGTGCCCCTGCTCCTTCTTTTGTTGCCTTTTTGCTCTACTGACAAGATGTTGTTTGTTTCCAAATAATCCATCATGTTATCTGCAATAATGCCTGTGAGTAATTTGAAGGTTGTTGGCAAGCATGTTATTGGTCTGTAGTTTTCAGGTGTTGTTCCTTTAGTTGCACCTTTCTGAATCAAGTATGTTTTTCCAGTTGTCAACCATTCATCAATTTGGCCCTTTTGTAAAATTTCATTCAGTTGCCTGGCCAATATTGCATGTAAACTGGTCAGATATTTGAGCCAGAAACCATGTAATTGGTCCTTTCCAGGTGATGTCCAATTCTTTACCTTTTTTACTCGAATTTTGACCATCTCAGTTGTTATTTCTAATACTTGCATTTATTTGTTGCCAATGCTTTTCTCAAAGTCATGTATCCACTTTGCTTCCTTATTATAGTCCTTTGCATTTTCCACAATTCTTTCCAGAATTCAACTGTGGCCTGCTTTTCTGGTTTTTCACTTTTGGTGTCACCATTCACATTAAGACTTTGATAAAAATGCCATTGGTCTGATCGAAATTGCTGATTTTGTTTATATTGGATGATTTGTGCCTCATATCTTTCAATTTTTCTAGCTGTTGCTGTTATCTGCTGTTTTGCAATCTCTACAGCTTCATTGATGTTTCTTGTATCCAATCTATATCTTCTGATTAGCCAATCTATGATTTTGTTGTTTTTAAGCCGTTGTTCATGCGTGTTCTTTAAGTTACTAGCATCTGCCCTTAATTTTTTGACTTTTTGTTCTAATCAGATTTTCCACTTTGGCTTTGATGCTTTTTCTGTTGTGTGACTAGGTACTTTGATTTTAATGCCTAGTTCATTAATGACTATTACAGCTGTGCTGTACATTAACTGGATCGTTTCCAAGATGGATCCCGATTCAATTGTTGAAAACACTGCATTAACCATTTTCATGATAGGGGCCAAAATTTTCTTAGGCACAGTTTTTAGTGATGGTAAACGTTGCCTTTCCTCATTAAGCAGAAAATGCTTCATGATCTTATCCCTCAATTCTTTTTGTTTTTGAGTTAGTTCATCAGTTGGTTCAGTGATAACTGGTTCCAGTGGTGGTGGTGTTATTTCCTCCCTGAGAGCTTCTTCTGGGAGTTCTACTATAATGTCTTTAGTTGTGTCTTGAATATCAGTTATTTCCGCTTGTGATATTGTTTTTTTGGTTTTGCAATTTGCCTGAATTTCCTCAAGTTCAACTTCACTAAACACTTTATTCCGTATAATAAATCGCCTTTGATCTGCTAGCCGTTGTTCACTAACATTTGAATCTGGATATTGTTGTTTCCATAATTCATACATTCGCTTTAAATAACCTCTTTTTTCTGGCTCTGAGTTGTAATACAGGCCATTATGGCACGGTTTTCATCTGCACTATATTTTTGTCATTTTGTTGGCTGGTCCACTTGTAGCCCACTTGTTGACGGATGTCCAGGGACCCCAACATCCGCCACAGCCCTTGTTAACCCGCGCGATGACTGATGCGGTATAAAATTTTTATTCATTTCTTTCACCATATTGTATGGGTTGGCAGGTTTTTTTTATGGGGCCAGGTTGCCAACCCTCAACCCTCCTCCTTTCTCATCTGGGCTTGGGACCAGCAACGGCGGAGTTGTTGTTGTTGTTGTTGTTGTTGTTATTATTATTATTATTATTATATTAACTGAGTATAATTTTGCAAGGTGTCCATCTCCACTGAGTTTGGGAAGCATATAAATTTGCTAAATACAGTACATAAAAATAGATATTTATAAAATTATGAATGGTGTATACAAAAGAAAGTTTTCATTTCTGTTCTCTTACGCATTTGTATGAATGTAGTAACATATTTTTTCCTGACATTTTATAATTTCATAATACAGAAATTTTAAAATGGACCAGCATGGGACGAAAAAAGTATGTCTTCACACAGGAGAAATTAACTTACGAAGTTCACTGCCAGAAGTTGTAGTGATAGTCATTAGCTTGATCAATATTTTCCAGTCTTGGACTCTATTGATGTTATTAAACTACAATTTCTATTCTTCTGTTCTGAACAAAAGCTTTGAATAATAGGAGCAAGAATTTATTTTCAAGATTAATTAATATTTCAAGACTAAGATAATCTAGATCTTATCCATAAATGACTTGTAAGTAATACTCCATTTGCATATGAAGTATATCTATCAAAGCTAACATATTGGGGAAAATATTTAGGAAGTTGATGGCCTGCTTGTGAGTTCTCCCATGTATTTGGCTACTTCCCTTTGCAGCATAATACTGAAAAAGAATGCAGGCTAACCAGCAGGAATATTCTAATGGGGTTAATTCCTGATATTCCGGGGGGGGGGGGTATTCTGCTTCTGCATGTTGTTGCATTTACAGTTTTGGCAGTTTCTTATTGGCAAGGAAATTGCTTTCTATGGAACTGGCACTGAGATCAGCCCTATTCAAAAGTTTCTTATCTTGTGATTATCAATCAGAAAAGGGAATGGCATAGCCAATTATCCTCCCCCAACAACTTATACACACAGAGACATTATTTCATTCACTGGGTGATTGCTTGCTTTAGGCAGAAATAGTTGGTAGTAAGCGGGCTGTGTAGTGAGGTAAATGGATTTTCATGAGATAGTTAATTGTAGAGATGGAAATGTCTATTGTTAGCTATTGTTTCTTTGTAGGAATGCATTAATTAATGTGTTTAATAGGGGAATACACTAACAATATTTTTAATTTGGTCTAGCACCAGGCTAGAAAATAAGTTCATGAGTTCAAGTCTCACCTTAGCCATGAAAGCTGGCTTGGGCCAGTCACTGTCTCTGAGCCCAATCCAACAACCCTTCTCACAGGATTGTTGTTGTGGGGAAAACAGGTGGAGGAAGGTGGAGGATATGGTTATTGCCCTGAGTTATATGTAAAAATAATAAAGGTGGGATACAAACAAACAAATAAATACATTTGTTTTTATAAAAGTTCTCCAAAACCAAAGAAAGATAGGAGGAAATGAATTGCTACATAACTTGGCCCTGCCAAAATCTGAACACAGCACACCAAATTATCTGCAGAAGTCCAATGTATAAACTAGGGTAACTGATTAAAGCCTAAAGACAGACACCTTTTCTGCTTTTTATTCATCTGAAATACAGGGATGTTTTTAGTATTCTGAAAGGATAGGGCTGGAGCAGTTATGAATAAAAGGGCTGCTAGTGTGAACAATGTCAATTCTGATTTGATTATTTACTTTACAAGCTACCTTTGAAATAATTGTTAAAGGGACCGGGGAAATCCAGTTTGATGGCTGCCAGGTGATTTCCCATCATGAACATTACACTGCCAATTCTTGCCAGGAAAATGCATTCTCTGCAAAAATGGGAAAGGAGCAGAATCATCAACATTCATAGAGAATTACTGTATTTTTTTCTTATCTTAATTAGAAATGGGACAACATTTATTTGATTTGCATTTGAATGTGAACCAACATAATTTGTATTTCCCAAATTAAGATAGGAACTAGGATGCAATTATCCTTCTTCTCTTTTTGTATATTTTTCAAAATTCTGCAGCACAATTGTCAATGATGGTAGATGCATAAAATATCTATATTAGAGTAAATTGCATTCAACACTCAAAATTGCATTAGGGAAATTGCAAACAAATAAATGGATCTTAGGGGAAAGTTATTGACATGTATGACAAAAAAATCAGGTGTAAAAATATGGACAATATTTTATAAACCATGATAGTATCAATAATGTCTATGAATGTTCATTGCAAACTTAAGAAATAAGACATAATATAGTTGTGCTTCCAAAATATGGATACTTTAAAATCTAAATTGTACTCCCCCTGGCCCTCAAAACAAAAACAGAAATCCTGAATCTATCTTTGGAGAGTTCTTTCACATAGACACACATCATCCCAATTTGAAAAAATACTTTTGACCTACCTTTAATTTTATCAGAATAAAACAAAGTTTAAATTATAGAGGATGAGAATCCTAAAAGACAATCTCATGTGTACTTTCATTAATTCCTGTACAAAGAAATTCCTCTTACAGAATTCCTATTTTTTTCTTCCATTTATCTCCTTCTGAGTATTTCTTCAAATGCAGCTTGCATTTGATGTCACACTACATGGCACTAGGAATTCCAGAGATTGTTTCTTCGTCAGCTAGCAATTACAACTTTCAGCAATCTGTAATGCAATGCAATTAAAACTATACTCATGGGTGTAAACTCAATTTCATTGAGGGCCGCATCAGGGTCGTATTTGACCTCCATGGGCTGGGATGGGCATGGTCAGGATGGGTCTGGCCACTCAATGTAACTCATGATGGATGTGGCCAGCTCAATGTCACTGTGATAGCCTGAGTGCTCTGCCAGCAAATATGGGCTCCTGAGCTCTTTTTTCTCCTGCCACAGCCTCCTGCAACCCTCTGCCAGTGAAAATGAAGCTCAGGAGGGCCGCACACAGCTCTTCCAAGCTCCATTTTCATTGGCAGATACACCACGGGCCAGTCCTTTGCTGTTTCCAGGATAGCCCTATGGGCCAGATCCAAATACCCCATGAGATGGATTTGGGCCCTGAGCCTTGAGTTTGTCACCCCTGCTCTAGGTAAATTAGGAGGCATTAGTCACTTCTATGAATGATCCATAGGACATGGATAGGGAGAGTGCAAACCTTTTGATACTGCTGGATATCTCAGTGGCCCTTCATATCCAGACCATTCTGGCCTGGACGCAAGGTTCCTATTGCTGGTAGAAATTATGAGAGTGTTGATTGGTACAGCAGTTGCAGTTAACCATGAATTGAGTTGCATTGGAAATGCAACTCGAGTCATGATTGGCTGCAACTATTATACCAATCAACACTGGTTGTAATTAGCAATGGTCATTCATATTCTTGCCATGTCATAGCTGAATTACTGTAATCCTTTTTATATAGGGCCATCTCTGAAGTTTGCATGAAAGTTATAGCTGGTGTAGAATGTAACCTACCTGCTAATAGGAGAGAGTTTGAATACTCATGTAATAGCTTTGTTGCAGAAACTTCAATGACTGCTCATTTACATTCAATTTCAGTTCAAGAAATTGCTGATTACCAATAAAGCCCTATATGGCTTGGGTGTTAAAGAATCTTTGGCACAGTCTCCTCTGGATAGAATCTACTTGCCCAAAATGAAACACCAGAGAAGGCACATTTCCACCCATCGCAAGTAGCCTTCTCTGTTATGGCACCTTTCCCTGAAATAGCTTTTTGTCTAAAGTCAAGTTGGTTTATCCCCTATTAATCTGCAAGATGCTGGCTAAAATACTGCTTTTCTGCAGAGGCTTTAAGAATGTAACATTGCCCTGTGGCTATCCTGTTCAGAAATCCATGTGGAAGTGATCACAGTAAATTATATGAGAATTAATATTTTTAATTTGTTTCAATTTACCAATGTCCTTTAGCATGAGCTATCTAGAGTTTACGACTGACACAACATACAAAATCCATCAATCCAGTAAAGATGATTTCATTGATATTTAATTGTGATGATAAAGATTTCCTTGAACTGAGCTTGACAGCTGATGCCTACTCATATATCTAATTTTCTTGTGAGAAAAAAACATTTAAGTATTTATCATATCTGATATCGGGTTTTTTTTTTTGCAAGAGATCCAGATCATTTAGATTCTTCTACTAACCTGTCAGAGCTTTATTATAATAGTTGCAATCAATTATACCTAAAGCAAAATTATAAAACAGATATTAAAGGCTAATAGCTAAGTAAAATCTTTAAGAATATTTTATTTTTGGGAACAATGATATACTGTCTCCTAAAGTAATATTTTATGCCTTTTATGCTTATGTCTTTTAATACAATTTGCCAGCCAGAAAAGTTGCTACCAAGTTCCTTTTGATTTTTTGTCACTTCAAACAAAAACTTGGCTCTCCTCCAACGAAGTAGTTTACATTAATTGCATTCTGACAACAAATCCTGTATTCCTAATGTAATCCCATCCAATTCTATAAAATTGTACAATAACTTGATCTTATGTATATTTTTTGGAATATTTTTTCCAATAAGGTAAAATTTATTTCTAACATAGCATGGGTGTAAGAATATTTTGTATATTATCTGGAAAGAACAATGCAGCATTCTAATGGGCATGAAACCCAAAGTGAAGGGTCCTTGGTACTCTCAAAACTTGGCTGTTTCTTGCAGACATTTCATTACCCAAACTAAGTAACGTCATATCACATCATATTATATCAGTATATCTGCAAGAAAACAACCAACCTTGGAGAGCACCAAGGACTTTTCATTTCAACCCTGAGCTACAAATATTCTCCTTTATTAAAACCCAAAGTGAGATTGCAGTCTAATCCACCTGTTATTCCAGATGATGCTACTCAGAACAGGACATATCACAAACCAAAGAGATTCCTCAAGCATCCCTAATCAAAATTCAATACACAATTTTGCCAGGGTTTGCTGGACATAAATGAAAATGAGATCTAAGTTGTGTACTCAGCCATACAAGCTCAAAGCCAAAATAGCTGGCAAAAGGAAAACAGAGAGGTCTTGGACAGTGACAGTATAAACAGATGGGCTGAAAATACTTATTCATGTAAGTACTATGTAACAATTAGGTCCAAGGGCTTCACACAGCACAAATAATCTTATTAAATATAACATGGACACATTTTAGAGATTCTTTAGAGATGTTTTGGGGCTATATGTGGCTTTAGGGTTCTATGTTGTACATGCATCCATTATACATTGAATGGAGAAGATGGACCTGATCTGTGTCTATGGAGATTCTCAGTCACCCAGGACATGGTTGTCCCAAAGGTGTTTGTTCAAAAGGCAACTGGACTTTTATTTGTTTTTTCCTTGAATACATTTTGCTTCTCATCCAAGAACTTTAAAACTGAAGAAGCTTCTTGGATGAGAAGTGAAATGTCTTCAAGGAAAAAACAAAGAAAAGTTTGAAAAAGCACCTTTGGCTGTATCAACGGGGGAGTTGAGGGACTGCTCTGACTCCTCCTAGTCAGAGGCTGAAGGGTTGCCAAGCCCAGGAGGCTGACTCAGCAGAAAATCAGAGGTGCAGATATGGGAGGAACTGGATGAAGAGGGACAATATTCTGGAAGGACACCCAGCCTAAGGATATGCAGTTTCTTCAGAAGCAATACTTTGGTTGATGCCCACAAACTGAGCCACACCTGCATCTGGTCAGTTAAGAAAAGCCACCATTAACTGCCCTCAGTCAGAAACAATTCACCAATCTCATATCTATGTTCATATATTCTTGTTTTCTGCTGCACCTTGACAAACTTTCTGGCATTTGACTCCTGGAATGTTATAATCCCTATTTGTCTGTCTATCACTGCTGTACTTAATTCTATCACTGCTGTGCTCATTAACCTGTGGTATTCACCTTCACTGACTTAGCTCTGGACTGAACTCTAAACCACCTGCACTGCACCCAGCTATCAGCCTGGATTTCAATTGCCTGAAGGAGTGTTGGCGGAGTGTGGTTGAAAACATAGATGTCAGCCATGGCAATACAACTGATGATCCCCCCATTTATAATGTGTGATATACATACAGTGCGTGAAGCTCCCATTATACCTGTTAGGTGGCACATTTGTTCAGTCAATTCTCTGCCTGCTATTGTAGCTGATATCAATCAGTAAAGTATTTGTAAAAAGAGGATGACTGGGATAATTTGACCTTTTTGAAGGTTTTATCCCCTATCTCAAACAGACTCAGAATTATGAGAGAGGAAATGTGTTATCTAAAACTAGTTATTAAATCACCTGTATGTGTGTGCCTGGCTTTGTTTACATGAACAAGGGAAATGCAATTTCCCTATATACGTGATGGTGAACCTATGGCATGCATGCCAGAAGTGGCACACAGAGACATCTCTCCAGGCATGCGAATCATTGCCTGTTGCTCTTCCAGTTTCCGGCGTGCCAGCCAGCTGGTCTTAACTCACGCGGGAGTGCCAGAAACCAGAAGAGCAGCAGCCTGGTGCGCATGTGTCCCAGGTGGCTGCTCTTCCATTTTCCAAATGTGCACTGGCCAGCTGGTCTTTATGTGCGCATGCGTGCCAGAAACCAGAAGACCAGGTGTCTGGAGCATTTGCGCAAGACAGAAACCAGAAGAGCAACTGCCCTCTGTGAGCATGCATGCCAGACGACTGCTCTTCCGGTTTCCAGCATGCACACACACTCCTGTTTCAGCACTTGGTGCCAAAAGGGTTACCCACACTGTCCTATATGGTCCCTCTAACAAAAGATGGCAGAGAAAAGGTGGAGAAAATGTTGCAGCATAGAGATCAGTGCTTTGCAATTGTATTACTTATATCAAGATAGTTTTTCATCATCATTTTTTTTAATATTGTCTTTATTGTCTTTAACTGTAACATCCAATCAGAGCTTTTAAGCTCCTTCTTTCTGTGGGGTGCCTTCATCTAAATCTTAGCTTCCTGCAGCCCTGGAAAATTAAAATAAGATCTCTACATTTAATACTTATAAAAGCACCTGCAGTGCAGTTGGCACTCATTATATTCTAAACAAGCATACATTGGTTTGCACCTGAAGGCTCATTACCTAACAAAGATGCCAATTGCTGATTCAGCTTGAGTTCACTCAACAGCAGGAGTGAGCATGACCACAAGATTCAAATCATGCCTCGCTTCTATGACTCTGGAAACAGCCTGATTCATAGTCTATCTAATTAGGATAAAATCAAAAACAGTATTGAAAACCCCTGTAGCTTTGCCTTTAATGCCTATGGGGAAAATCTACCGAGATGTGCCATAAAGTAGACCTTGCTGAGGTAATGAACTCTGATAGATTTCAGAGATACAGTTGTAGTCATCTTGGTGATAAGCTCCTAAAATGTTAATTGAGAGAGAAAGAGAATGAATGTGTTTTTCAGACAGATAGGTAAAGAGGAGCTGAAATAGGACTGAAGTGGGTTAAAAAAAATCTCAGATCTCCCCAATTATTTAAAATATATTTCCTGTTAAAATTTCAGAGCTGTCCTTCATAAATCAACCTGCCCAATCACAAAATGAGAGGTACAGAGGTTTTTACACTAATGTGATCGATGTTCATTTTAAGGTGGGAAGGGAGAAAGCAAGAAGGGAACTCTGCTTCATATTCTCTTGCCAGAGACAATGAAGAGCAAAAGGAGGTGAAATGGAGCCTAATGTCAAGCCCTACAGCCTGGATGGTCCAACATTAACCAACATCTGAGCATTCATTGCCCAAACTCGTCACTGCTATGACTGCTTACTGCTAACAGCCTAAGAAATCCTGCTTAAGCACATTGTTTCATGTCATTATATGACTGTTTGGGCACAGCAAAGGATGTCCATTGGAGAGGGTGTCAAACAAAACTGAAGATGACAACCATGATGGTGCAATAACTGCGTTGCCTGCCTAGTCTTTGTCTGAACACACCCAGTGAGGGAGAACAACAATCTCTCTGAGTTATTTCTTTGCAGCACTGTTTTTCCTATAAAGAAGTTATTTCTCTAACATACACTTGTGACATAGGAGATCTCTTGTGCACTAAACAAAATATATATCTTCATATATAATTAAGTTATTAAGTCGCATTACTTAATGCTAGGAAAAAGACAGAAAATTAAACAGAAATACCACCCAAATTTCCACATAAACTTTGGGTGTAAAGTAAAATATGAGTTTTTCAGATCATGTTCAACTTAAGAGGTTGGTTTTTTTTTTATTTGCTTTTGTTTCATTTTCTGGGTCACACAATCCTGTAAAATGTTTTTGCTTTTTTCTCATACAATACATGCCAAAATGTTCTTCCATTGAATGTCATGCTTTCTGATTCTCTCAAAACCTTTAATATTTTAAATAATGTAATACACAATAGAAATTCAGAGGGTGGGCAAATTAGAAGCATAGACAACAGAATAACATATTTGTCTCCTAGATAGAGAGTGTTTTAGCTGTTTTTTTAACATGTTTATTGCTCATTGAAATAAAAAAAATGTCACTGTTTAGTTAGCCCAATAGTCTAGTTAGTAAAATTTGTTCCTCTTCCATGATCTCACTTACATTCCTGTAGGATTCAATATCTTAAGTCCCCATGTCTAGCTTGATTGGGAATGTTTCTTTGGCTTATGGTACTATATCAATACTAAACAGGACAAGTAATGAATAAGATATTTCCAGCCTCTTTGGCATGTGAACTGTTTCTAGTCATGGATTTAAGGGAATGGCTTTTCCTGCTTATGCAGCTGATTTATATAAAGTTATCTAACTTTTTACAGAATCTTGTTAATTATTTTCTGAAACCTAACAGATTCTCCCCAGAAGAGATGCAGGGATATCACAAAAGCCAGCAAAAACCTCAGGGCTGAAAGAAGAAAACAAATCAAGAAATATTTGTTTACAAAATTTACAAGATTATTAGCAGAAAGATAACCCTCTAAAAGTAAATTAAATTGAGGATCGGCTTTCTTAAAAAACTAAAAGCATGGCATGAAGAGTAGAGGGAGATGTTTATTGATGAAATGTAAATTTTATTTGCAGTGAGTCACAAATAAAATGCTTTTAATACACTTTTCTCCCCTTAAGGGAAAAATGAGGGGGGAGGGATTTGAACACCATATGCTGAGCTGACAAAACAGAGGAGGAGAGAATCCCAGTTGATAAACTGCTGGCTTACAAGGACACAGAACACATGCCAAATGAAAGATTTTTATGTGTGTGTACTACTACTACTTCTACTTTATACACACACACACACGCCTCTTGTGATAGACATATTTCATGAATTACGAAGGCCATTTCTTAAAAAACATCAGATCAGAAGCAATCCTCAGGGTCATTTCTTAGCTCTGCAGTTCCTCCTGGCTACTCATTAATAGCCAAGAGGAAAACAAAATTGGAAGATTAACAAAGCATTTGCAACCACAATTTGCAAAGTGGGACAAATATCTAGCACAGGGATGTCAAACTTGCAGCCCATGGACCAGATGTGTCGTGTGCTGGCCATGCCCATGCCTGTTTTAACAAAGGGGGGGAAGCAATATGTCACATGACAAGGCCATGACAATGCGAGTTTGACCCTCCTCATCTAACAGGAGTGTAGGGGAAACAGACTAATACAGATCATACCTCCATTGCTCCCCATTTTATACACTGATTTCCTTTCAGGTCTAAGATGAAGATTATAGAATTGTAGAGTTGAAAGGGATTATAAAGGATCTCCAGTCTGAGTGGGTGCACAAGTGGGTGCTATCTGCCACTTTGGAATCCCTTTTTCATGGGTATCCAGTTTCAGTTTGAATAGGTAGCCTATTATTTCCCCCAAAGTTTTATCCTTATCTCTCATTTGTCTTCAGATTTTCTACACCTGATTTTTCAACAGTTCCACAAATGATTCATTGTCCAGGACCCAAACTACCTGATCTGTCCTTCCCTGCATACAGTCAAGTTTGTCAGAGAGAAATAGCACAAGCTTAGCTGAAAAAACTCACCGCTGCCTAGACTTAGCCAATTAACGTGCACACCACAGTGTTATGCTTGTTCCTGTTTTGTATTTTCTCATTCATCTAGTCTGCTGAGGGAGTTGGTTTCTTTGTTTATTGTTTCTTCCCATCCATACCATATGTTCACTCTCCCTTTTCTATGTGAAGTTTTGAAAAAAAATCCATTTAAAATGGTTACCAAAAAAGTGCCCTTTTAGCATTGATAGTAAAATGGAATAAACAGGCTGATCTTCATAACCCTCATGATCTTCACTACATCTGAGGCTAGATAAAATCCATAAATTGTATACAGATGTGACGGCGAACCTATGGCACGCGTGTCAGGAGTGGCACACAGAGCCATCTCTCCAGGCATGTGAGCTGTCGCCTGTTGCTCTTCTGGGTTCCAGCGCCTTCACACATGTGGGAGCACCAGAAACTGGAAGAGCAGCTACCCAGGAAGGTGATCTTCCAGTTTCTGCTGCACACATGCGTAGCAGCCAGCTGGTCTTTGTGTGCGGATTAGAAACTGGAAGACCAGGTGGCTGGTGCACATGTGCACACCAGAAACTCAAAGATCATCCTCCTGGCGTGCACATGTGCACCAGGCAGCTGCTCTTCTGATTTCCAGCATGTGCATGCTCCAGTTTTGGCACGTGGTGTTGAAAAGGTTCACCAACTCTGGTCCCTGGGGTTTAAAAGGCACTTTCTCTTATCCATCTTCATTGTCTTACCAAATACTTTTATTCAGTGACTGTGACCAGCTTGCTCTTCAGCCAACTTTTTCCTTGAGGACTTTGTACTGAATTTACAGAACTTAGCATGTACTTTAATCATTAGGACTCAATAGCCATGTTTATGAATATATAGTTTTCCTGACTGTTTCTGTACAAAATGATATAGATACGATAGCAGAGTTGGAAGGGACCTTGGAGGTCTTCTAGTCCAACCCTCTGCCTAGGCAGGAAACCCTATACTGTTTCAGACAAATGGCTATCCAACATCTTCTTAAAGACTTCTAGTGTTGGGGCATTCACAACTTCTGGAGGCAAGCTGTTCCACTGATTAATTGTTCTAACTGTCAGGAAATTTCTCCTCAGTTCTAAGTTGCTTCTCTCCTTGATTAGTTTCCACCCATTGCTTCTTGTTCTACACTCAGGTGCCTTGGAGAATAGTTTGACTCCCTCTTCTTTGTGGCAACCCCTGAGATGTTGGAACATTGCTATCACTTCTCCCCTAGTCCTTATTTTCATTAAATTAGACATACCCAGTTCCTGCAACCGTTCTTCATATGTTTTAGTCTCCAGTCCCCTAATCATCTTTATTGCTCTTTTCTGCACTCTTTCTGGAGTCTCCACATATTTTCTACATCTTGGTGACCAAAACTGAATGCAGTATTCCAAGTGTGGCCTTATCAAGACATTATAAAGTGGTATTAACACCTCACGTGATCTTGATTCTATCCCTCTGCTTATGTAGCCTAGAACTGTGTTGGCTTTTTTGGCAGCTGCTTCACACTGCTGGCTTATATTTAAATGGTTGTCCACTAGGACTCAAAATCTCTCTCACAGTTACTACTATTGAGCAAGGTACCACCTATACTGTACCTGTGCATTTCGTTTTTCTTGCCTAAATGTAGAACCTTACTCTTTTCACCATTGAATTTCATTTTATTAGATAGTGCCCAATGTTGTCAAGATCCTTCTGTATCTTAAGCCTATCTTCCGGAGTCTTGGCTATTCCTGCCAGCTTAGTGTCATCTGCAAATTTGATGAGTTCCGAACTTTTTCCCTCATCCAAATCATTGATGAAGATGTTGAAGAATACTGGGCCAAGAGCCTTGGGGTACTCCACTGCATATTTCCCTCCATGTAGATAGATGCAGTTTCATTGAGGACTACACGTTGACTGCAGTTGGTCAGCCAGTTACGAATCCATCTGGTGGTGATGCTGCCTAACCACATTCTTCTACTTTATCTAGTAGTAGGTTATGATCTACCTTATCAAATGCCTTACTGAAGTCCAAGTAAACTATATAGATGGCATTCCTCTGGTCCACTAATTTTGTCACTTTGTCAAAGAATGCAATAAGATTAGTCTGGCATGATCTGTTTTTGACAAACCCATGTTGGCTTTTGGCTATTACTTTGTTTACTTCTAACTGTTCTCTAATTCATTGCTTGATTATCTTTTCCAGAATCTTTCCTGGTATTGAGGTCAGGCTGATAGGTCTGTAGTTTTCTGGATCTATTTTTTTCCCTTTAAAAAAAAAAGATCTTAAAGACAGTCTTATACTGTCTTCAAATATATTTTAAGTTATTATAGTTTCAAAGGTTTTGTTTAATAAGTCCCATCCCTACCGCTTATAGTTCAATATCTTTATTCCAATCACGTTTTACCATTAGTCAAGAAGTAAAGAAAAACTCCTTTAAAAATATCATTTTATTGAATTTTTTTAAATATATAATTGATGGAGACTAATTCATCCCTTTTAAGTTTGTAAGATTTTATACATAAAAAGCAATTGCTCTGTGGTTTTCCGTAAAATAAAAAGGCTTTGTAGTTAAATGCAATTTAAGTAATTAAATTTTATCAAGAAACTGACTACAATCAAGAACATGTAAATTTCACTTAATAGTTGTCCTGATTACCAACCCTTCAAATCTACAACAGCACTAAAAAAATAACTTGCAA
The DNA here is from genome assembly GCF_009769535.1 of Thamnophis elegans. Classification (NCBI taxonomy): domain Eukaryota; kingdom Metazoa; phylum Chordata; class Lepidosauria; order Squamata; family Natricidae; genus Thamnophis; species Thamnophis elegans. The sequence goes on along the minus strand of NC_045544.1, from coordinate 102,091,273 downwards.
CCAGTCCTTGCATTTATGACCATTGCAGAATCCCACAATCACATGATTACCACTTGCGTGCTTGACAACCACCTTCCAACAAAAGCAGAGTCAGTGAAGAAGCCAGCAATAAAATCACAAGTCATGGTGATGTGATGTTTCATTTAACAACCTATGGTGATTTGCTAAACAAACAAATGGGAAGTGATATAAGATCATGATGATCAAGTGATGTGTCACCTAGTGGCCACATCACTTTAACGATGGAGTTGCCAGTCCCAACTGTGGTTGTTAAGTGAGGACTCCCTGTATATCAAACCCTTTACTGCAACAACAATGCAGGATAGATGATAGTATTACCAGATGCATTCATAGCCAATAATGGACCCATATCTATGTAAAGGAAAGTTTGCAGTGTGAGTATCCTAGGGATCTGTCCTTGACCTCATGCTACTTAATATTTTCATATATGACTTGACTGAGGGGATAGAAGAGTTGTTCATCATTTATATATTTATTTTTTATCGCACCTTTATTATTTTTAGAAATAACTGAAGGAAGGAAGTCTATGGAGATTCTTAGTCATCCAGGTCATGGTTGTGCCAAAGGTGCTTTTTTCAAGAGGCAACTGGACTTTCTTGTTTTTCTTTGAAGATGTTTCGCTTCTCATCCAAGAAGCTTGTTCAGCTCAGAGCTGAAGGAAGGAAACAGCCTTCTTCCTCCTATTTTCCTAACAACAGCAATCCTGAGATGTTTTGGAGAGAGGGGGGAGGGGGGAGGGAGAAGGAAAGAGACTGACTGACTTTCATGCCTAAAGCTGGACAGGAAGAAGAATTCTCCTGCCTTCTAGCCTGGTGCCTTAATCACTAGATCAAACTTTCTCTCATTAAATCTGCAGACAACACAAATCTGGCGATGGGAATTGATAACACCTCAGAAAACAGATTTAAAGCATCACGATAAGCTTGAACATTGGTCCTTATCTGACAATATGCAGTCCAGTGGAGAGAAATGTAAGACTCTGTATTTAGATAAATTTTGGTAAAACCAGATATGCAGGCATAAAATAAGTGGCACCTAGCTTGACAGTAATACTTGCGAGTAAAATCTAGGCATCCTGGTAGACTACAAGTAAAGCATGAGCTACAGGGTAGCAGTTAACAAGAGTCAATGCAATCTTGAGCTGCATCTAGAGAGGTGTAACATTGAAATCATGGAAAATAATAGTTTCACTCCATCCTAGACAGATCACATTGTGACTACTTTGTCCAGTTTTGGTTGCCACAAAAAAAGAATGCTGTGGAACTAGAAAGAAAGCAGAGAATAATGAGAAATGTGGAGAAGGGCTTGGAAGCTAGATGTAATACTTGAAGGACCATCACAGGAGAAAGAGGAAATGATATGAATTAACTCTCCATAGCATGCAATGGTAGAACAAGAACCAATAGATGAAAGCTTTACAGAAGAAAATAAGGGATTTTCTGATCAATGGAACAGCCTGCATCTTGAGTATGAGCCATGGCAGCATAGTGGTTAGAATGCTGTGTTGAAGGCTAACACTGCTCTCATTGCCAGGAGTTTGATTCCTTCAATTCTAATTGGCTCAAGGTTGACTCAGTCTTCCATCCTTCTGAGGTCAGTAAAATGAGGACCCAGATTGTTGGGGGCAATAAGCTGACTCTATAAACAGCTTAGAGAGGGTATGAAGTGGTATATAAGCCTAAGTGCTATTGCTATCTGGCAGCCTTGAGTGCTTCATCACTGGAGGTTTTCAATACAAAATTGTTCAACTGTTTCTCTGGATAATATAGTTATTTTTATATGGAGAAGGGGTAAGACTAGAAGACTTCTAAAGTCCCTTCCAACTTTATAGTACTACAAAATTATTGCAGAGTAATGCAGTGAAATATCAAAGAAACGCATACTCTAATTACAAATGCAGCATTTCTTTTCTTTCAGATTAAATTATTCACTTAGCTCTTGGTGAATTCCATTTAACAGTTGTTGTTAAAGCTTATCCCTTATCCAAATCAAAAGATCAGCAGCAAAGGTATCATGGCAAAAATGTGAGCATTTCCCTTCACATGAAATTATCCCCATAGGAGGTTATCTCTGATTAAATAATTGCTTCAATTCTTGCTTTGATACAATTAAAAGGAGGAGAGATGACAGTTAATTGAGGAAAATTGGATGTGAACACTTGAGATAAGCTACTTCAGAAGAGGTTCAGATTATTACCTGCCTCAGGCTGCAGTCCCTCCCCCACCCCCACGTTTACACCAAAACCACTTGCACTGATAACAGTGGAATTTAATACAAAGCAAGTATTAAACCATTAGGCAGAGCTACCAACTGTCCCCATATCTCTGATTAGGCATTTACCAGAGACTCACTTGTCCTGTGCCCTTACCAACTGCCATAAAGCCAATAGCTAGAAACAAATGCTCTTACAGGTGGCCTTGAATGCCTCTCCAGAGATGACCTGGTACCTGTGCCCTGGCCTTTGCAGCAACAAAGGTCAATTTCTTATTTCTTTTACAACACCTTCCTGTTTCTGGTTTTATACTGTTCTTAATAATATATTTTTCCACTTTTATATTCTGTGTGCATTTATATTTTATGGAAATGAACTGTATTGTACATGGTTTAACTTGTTATGAGTGACACAAAATTTCAAAAAATAAAAACAAATATAAAGGAGCATTAAGAAAATATAAACAAACATGTAAAGGAGCATTATTGAATATGAAAATGTGTGAAAGACATTAAGTCTTCAGGCAATTCCTCTTATTTTTCTCCTGCTTGTTTCCTGCCTCCATGTTCTTTAATTCTTTTTCTATAATCACTTTAATAGAACATCCCTCCTTTTTGTTGGCCCTATAAACATGAGGGGAGATTAGGAATTTTGGGGAACTACTTTCCCTGACAAATTAATCTTTCCATGGACATATAAACGATAATATCAGCTGTTCAATCTCCTGCCTTTGTTTAATCACTACAGTCACATGCAGTTTCTCTTGAAAATTGATGTCACGCAACAGGCTTGATTGTTCATGCTAATACAGTGAAATGACTTCTAATATCAGAAAACTGATGACTTTATTGGAACTAGAAACAGGAATCAGACACAAATTGTTCAGACACTTAAATTTGTAATTATTATTTAGTCATTTTTCCCCTTAGTGTGTAGGTATGTAGGATTGAGTTCCAAGCAGTGGTGGGTTTCAAAAATTGTTCGAACCTACTCTGTGGGTGTGGCCTCCTTTGTGTGAGTGGCTTGCCGCCCATGTGACCGGATGGGAGTGGCTTGCCGCCCATGTGACCGAATATGAAGATGCCGACGACACTTGTCAGAACCACCTTAAATTACCTCACACACAGCACTGGCATGCATAAGAATATGATGTAAACTTGTTTTTTAAAAGGAATCTTTGGTTTGTGTTAAAACAACTTCAACACACGCAATGTTCTGATTGCACCACAAACGCAGTAGTCATCCTTACCTTTCAGAGGCTCTGAGTTTTATAAATATGAGCATGATAGTGTAGAATAATCATAACCAGTGGTGGGTTTCAAAAAAATTTGGAACCTTTTCTTTAGGTGTGGCCTGCTTTCCGGGTCCACTGGTGGAACCTCTTCTAACCGGTTCGATAGATTTGACGAACCGGTTCTACCGAATAGGTGAGAACTGGTAGGAACCCACTTCTGGTTCCAAGAATTCCCTGCCAGCACAACTGTCATTGAGAATTGTGGGAAACAATGTGGAGGATACCAGATTAGAGAAGGCTGGTCTATTCACTTGCAACATCATCATATTATCATTTTGTCAGCAGAAATATGTCCAATCATTATTTAATGGTCAGCTATATCTCATTGCCTGTTTTTTGTTTTTTTGTTGTTGTTTATTACACATCAGGATGAATGAAGCTCATTGACTATGATCATAGCTAGCCTGGAGCTCCACAAATCTGTAAGCTTTCTTTCCTGGATGGAAGGTTACTGTATTTCTGACAGGGCAGAATATATGGCAGCTGGATTATGTTCAAATAAACAGCTGCACTCAGCAAAATGTGTCCTCCAGCACCCTAGTTTCCTGATTTATTTGCAGGTGGAAAATGAAGACGGGTTATTGATCTGGACATTAAATTACCCTGGGAGCTTACCAATAACAAAAATGAAAGCAGCAGCCTCCCAACCTACCTTAGCATTTATTTGTTTTCAAATCTCTGCACTTCCTTTTATATTTGAATGGTAATCCTAAATGTACGTCTCACAAATTAATATGTAATCCAGGGCACATCTCTTCTGAAATAAACCTCCCTCTGTTCACTGGGTTTCATTCCCTGGATAAATGAGTACAAGACAAGAGCTGTGAATGGTAATCCTATACCTATGTACCTGAGCTTCAATCCTATTAAGTTCAATGGAGCTTCCTTCTGAGGAGAGATTTATGGGATTCTACTGCTCTGCTGATTTAAGTGGCTTATTGTTTTGTGTGCCTCAAGGATAACATACTGCTTCAGTATTGTAGAAGTTCCATGTATTTATTGCATCTAGCATTAACAGATCCATCTTAAAGGGATATAAATAAATCCCATGGGAGGGTAGCATAGATGTATCTAGGAAGGCACTACCAATCAGTGTAAATGGAATTATAGTCCAGAATCAAGTAAAGCAACTCTTGCCTTCTTCAATTGAATCTTCTCTATTTTCAAAAGTTCCGGGCTGCCCAGCCTTTATAAACTATGCTCTTATATTGGCTATTCTTGCTTTGAAAAAGATATATACATGTCTCCTAAGAATGTGCTTCAGAATGCTGTCTTAAATGTCCCTAGGTGGTAAGAACTGAGATACCTTTGCAAGTGATATTGCTTTTCTACTCTAGTTTCTCTTTTTTCTAATTATTATTATTATTCAGGAACAATAACTTAAAATAAAACAAGATGCTCAAAAACAAGAGATTTCCTAAATTTTCACCTTTGTGTTCTGTAAAATATTTTCCCATTCAACCTGCAGGAATAGAAGGTCAAATAGTCCATTAGTTGTAGACTTAATAGAGAAAGGAGAAACATTTGCCATTATAAATAGAAATGCAAAACTGATTGGTAGCCATTAAATCAGTGGAGTAAGCTGGCTTCTGTATTTTTCCCCCATTATGGAAAATTGTTCATTGCATGGCTGTTGGTGAGGAGGACAAATTCAATACCTTTGAGTCATTGTTGACTCCTGGAGACTGCCATGACAGTCCCTGCAGTTTTATTGCCAAGGTTTTTCAGAAGTGCTTTGCCATTGTATGCTACATAGGGCTAAGAAAGACTGACTGGTCCAAGGTCTCCCACGTGTCCCAGTTTCAGCTTGATGCCTGAACCTCTACACCAAACTGGCTCTCATTATATGTATCTGATATCAGATAATAATGATGAATTATATCAGGGGACATCTGAGTTCATATCTGTACATTCTGTATGGATATCTAGGAAGGGCCTATTAAAAGTCTGCTTCCAGCAAGAGGAAGAAAAGACATCAATCTTCCCACTTTTACAGAATATGAGGCTCCCTGAAGGGCTCATGGGCTCTAGATTGGCATTCGACATGATTTAAAAACATTACCTTTATATAGCAATTAATGCCTAGCAATGATGTTGGGGTGACCATGTTTTCAATTTTTTATTATTATTTGCTTTTACAATTCAGAGAAACAATTTAACTGTAATAGACTATATAAAATTTTTGCTAATAAAACAACAGAAACAATTATGACATGGAATTCTGGCTTTCGGTCTTCTTTCCTTCAGGACATCTAACGATAGATATATTTAAGCTGGGAAACATGACAGGGATAATCACAGTAGATGATTACATTCTAGTCCATACATTAGGCCAAGAAGAGTAGATGAGGCCAATTCATATTGGGATTCATGAAGATTGATTTCTCAAGAGCTCTAAGACTAATTGGGCTTTTCTCTCATTTTGAATTCTGTGTAAAATGTTCTAGAAAAAAAGTGTTGGATGTGGTACCTAATTTGATTAGCAAAACTGTGAATTTTTTTTAAAGAAATAAAGATAGACCATATTTAGAGTTTCCAGTGAAACTATATAATGCTATGGAAAACAAGAAAGTAAAAATCAATCAATACCACTTCCTTTCTTTTTCTTTTTACCTCCAGTCATGTAAGCAAGATCCCATTATAACCAGGCCAATTAAAAGCCAAGATGTAGTAAGAAATAGTTTCATCTATAATCTGAATTATGTTTTGCATCAGGTAAATTGAACCTCAAATCCAAACCAAATGTCAGTTCAAGAAGATTCCTGTGCTTGTTGGAAAATTACAATGGGTAATTTCCAGTTTAGTTTGCACCTAGCACACTCCCAGCCAATCTCTGTATCCAGAATAGAGAAAGCTACCACACTACTCAATTAAGCCAGCAAAAATGTATAGTTTGACGTTTATCAACAAACATCAAAAATAAATAGTTGGCAAAAATGAGATAAAAGGCAGCCAAAAGCAGAGGAAGTGAGTGAGGTTCTACAGGCAAGAGTCTACATTATCTACATGCCTATAAATTTATAGACCGAAAGTCAAAGAACTTTCCAGAGCCATGTGAAACAATTTTCTGGATAATTAGCATGGGAAGTCCCGAAGGGAGTGGCCTTTGGTTATTCCAGCCTCAACCTTCTAATTCTGCTGCTGTTATGCAGCAGAATAGAGATGGAAAGTAAGACATGGGGTGATCTCTTCTCTATTCTGCACCATGAAAAAGACAATTGAGTGGATTAGGAGAATGTATCCAATAAACTTGCCAACAATTTTTTGGGATAACAGTAACAATAGAAACATGGACAAGAAAACAAAACTGAAACTGAAAAACAATAAGCAAAAGCAAGCAACAGATCAAGTCCCTAGATGGCAGCAGTTCATGGCACAAAAGTTCTTTGGAAAAGCCAATTCTCCAATGTCTTTCTAATATGGACACTCCCAGAGGGGATTATCCTGATCTCAGCTGAGAGGCTGTTCCAAAGAGTAGACACTGCCAATGAAAAGAAGAGACTTTGTACCTCAGTAGTCCTCGTTCTGTGAATGTGGACTCCCAACAACAGCTACTACTGGCATGTTCAAGTCATTTAGATTGATTCTGGGAATATAGCCTGGAGTTATCTAGTCCCAAACCATAAAGGACTAAATAAACCAAAAACAACACTTTGAATTGCACTCAGATATCCACTGGAAACCTAGGGAGAGTCTGCAACATGGGTGATATGAACTATTTAATAAGTGAGCCACTGAAATTTGAACAACCTGCAACTTCTTGATGGTCTTCCGAGGCATTTGTATTGCAGTAATCCAAGCAGATGGTGATGACAGGATGAATTACTGTGACTGAATTCTTTTGCTTCTTTTAGGACCAGAAGTGGTACACACCCATTGTTCAGCAAAGGCACTCCTAGACTCAGCCTTCATTCATTCAGCTAATAGTAGCCGTGGGTTTAGGACAACCCATAAGTTGTAGATCTAGTGCTTCAAAGGATAGTGCTACCCTGTCTAGACACAACACTAGACAAACAGCAAGCCCGTTTTATAAAAAAAAATGGGAAGGCAAAAATAGCATATAAAAGCACCAATGAGTACTATGTTTTGTCTAATCTAGAACACTGGATTAGAGCCATTTTTTAAAGATTAACCTTATTTATTTCAGTGGCTCTATTTTCATTTACAGTAAGTCTGATTCCAACCAACTCACTTTAAGTTTCAGGTATCCAATGACTATAGGACCACCGTTTGGGTGATCAAACTGGAAGAGGAGATAACAATGCATCAACTCCCCCCAACCTTAAGAGCATGCCAGGGTTCTGTGAATGTAAAGAAAAATGTATCATGGATCACGTTCTTCCTGATGCATCTCTCTCTCTCTCTCTCTCTCTCTCTCTCTCTCTCTCTCTCTCTCTCTCTCTCTCTCTCTCTCTTTTCCTCTCTCTCTCTGAAAAATAAGATCAATTACCTAAATAATCCCAGTTTACTCTCCTCAAAACAGTGCTGGAACTTTGTATTCTGTTTGGAGACTTGGATAGATGTTATATTTCTTTCCCATTTCCCCTTTATGTTTTCTGTTATAATGAACCATCCAGATTGGCCGCATTTCCCAGAAGGATTCTCTGAATATTTTATGTCTTGGTTCATTTGGAGCAGTTCTTTTTCATATGCAGATCTGGCTTGTCTGAAACCATGCAAGGTCAAGTACAAAGGAGCTGTATGTTGTTTTTAGACATTACAGAGTGCGTGGCATGTGAATGTAGGGAGCACAAACATGCAGCAAGGTATCAGAAGAAAATGTGTGTTTCTTCCTACCTACCTCCTTTGCATGATGCAATAGAAGGGACTGGCTTTATTGCTTTTTTCCTTCTAATCATGTCCCCTCACAATTTTCTGTGAGTACCCCAGAGCAAGACACTGAGGGGCAAAAGAATCCAGATGGCCTGAGGTTGCATTGAAGAAACATTATTGTTTTGCTGCAATGTTAAATTCTGTTAACGGTTGCTCATGTTAAAAGCAATGGCAGGATCAATTCTATGGCTGGGTCCAGTTAGGATATTCACTTATACATTCCACAGGGTCTTTGTTTAAGGAAGGCACATTGAAGTTATCAGAATAATAGCAGACCCAGATCAGAATGCTACAGATTGCAACCCCAATACATCTAGAGAGCATCCCAGGGACAGACGTCATAAGCATATTTACTCATTGTGATCTATCATAGAATGAAATGTAACAAAGTACAATGAGGATCAACCATGGGAGAACCACTATCACTTTGCTAGGAACAAACTGGTTTTACCTCATAGAGTAAGTGAATGTATATTCCTGTTCATTTGTATATTTGGTTAGCATGACACAATCAAAAGTAAATTTTAGAATGTAGATAAAGTTGATTGGTAACTACACAAAGTCTAAATAAGAAAATTCAATTTGTTTAGGTTTGCTTAGTTCAGTTTTGAAAACTATAAGTGAGGTTTAAAAAAACTGGCTAGAAATGGTCAATACTCACTTAAATTTGCCAGATTGTTTCTCTGTGGAATTCCCCACCGTGGTTCTCCTGCAGAGTCAAATGATTTCCTTCTAACCTGAGGTTTTGTGGACAATTGAACCTTGCTTATAGATAGATCACTTTGTAAAGTAGATTTACTTCTTCACAGAAAAATAGTTTGATCAGTTAAAATATCCTCCTTACCTCATGAGCTACCCCTTAGCTAGGCTTTGTTGATCTTGAAAAGGCTAAGCATGATCAGAATCGGTTAGTACTTGTATGGGAGACCAGCACAAATCTTGAGACTATAGAATAATTTGAAAAGGTATGGAAAGAAGCATCCTAGGAAAAAAAAGGCAATTGCAAATGACTTCCAAAATTTTGCCAAGGAAATTACACAGATAAATTCAACTCCAGGAAGTCTTTCTCTTTAAGTCATATCTGCTAGACCAGAGTCTATACTTTTTATCTCTTTAGGGTTTGATCTCAACCTGATCCCCAAATACACTGCTTCCCATACTTCTTCCTGAATGTGCTTTGACTTCAGGTCTTTCTCTGATTTTTGCTTCTTCTTCCTTTCATGTTGCCTATTTATTTGTCTCTACTGGTATCAGTACTTTGAAGTAGACCAGGTTAGGAAAGAGACCTTACTACAACTTTTTGAATTCTATTTTATTGTTATAAGGAAAGGGATGGCTAACCTTTTCTGGAGTGAGTGTCCACTCCTCGCCCCCCCCATGCATGCACGCACAGCCCCCCTGCTCATGTCCCATCCCCATGCTTCCACACATGTGTGCGCCAGAAACCCGATAACCAGTTGGTCAGCAGGAGGCGTGTGTGCATGGTGGAGCTGAATTAGGGCAATGTGTGCCAGATGTTGCACACGTGCCATAGGTTCACCATCATGGTTATTGGGTATAATAACAATAATAGACTATCTCATCTTCTCATTTCTACCAAAGTGATTCAAAGTGGAGCAATCTTGAATTTCTTTGACATGCACCCCTTATCCTTTTAGATGTCAGCATTTTGAGATATCTCAGATAGGAAACATATAGGAAACAGTATTATGAAAGCTAAACTTATTTTTGTCATACAGTCTCTTGCAAGTCAATGCATTTACCCCTCCCCACCTCCTCATCTTCATGATATCTAGGAAGGGTCATGTCAGCGACACTTTTCAAATTATATTTCTGGGTAGGAAGCAGATTTATTTTGTCTGACTGTTGTTTTGGTAGCAGTCCTTCCTCCTGTTCTTCAAGGTTATTCCTACTGCTATTACACAGCAAACATCAGGCTAAGCTCATGTTTGCATAATGACTCTTGCATTCCTTCCTCAAGGCCCTTTCAAGTGGTCTAAGCCCCCCTCCCAATAGCTGTTCTTGTTTGAATTTTCTTATCAAACTAAACTTATCAGATGATTGGTGGCACAAGCTTAAAGTTCCACTACTAAATTTAAAAGATGCCTACACAAAGATACCTGTCCAAGAAATAATACCAACTTAATTTTCTAGGACATCACTTTATTGCCTAAAAACACTAGGTTTTCAATTATATGATGTTAGTAGTTTGCAGTCAATGCAGTCTTTCTTCTTGGATTAGTCTATGACCGATCCAGTCCAGCATTTTCCATTATACAGTGGGCAACTGGATAACTTGGGAAATTCAGAAGTGTGTACAGGAGGGTGAATATTTTCTTATCACATTTAATTCAAGACTTATCTTACTCATCTGACATTTTCTCTCACAGATGTTTAGAAAAAAAATAATGCAATGCCAATCTTAAATTTATAAATACTCAAAACAAGAACAAAAAACACCAAATAACATGGCCTACATCTTAATGGCCATCAACTGATATTTCCATTTTTCCATTAAGCTTCCAGATCTACTCATAAGCCAAATATTTTCTCTCAATGGGTAGCAGCTGATTGTGGCTCTGAGTTTTGTTGTTGTTTTATTTCCCATTTCAGCCAACAATGAAGCTTGCTACTTCAATTGCCTTCAATAACATCTTCCCATACTTGTCTAGTAATTATGCTTCTTTCACTGCCTTCTGTCAATAGAAATAGTCTTCAATAATGCCGCAACACTTTCATTGTTCTTTTTCAGCAACCAGCAACTGGGATTCCTAATTTACATAGTTTTGAGGAGAATGTAACAAATTTCAATTTGCCATTTCTTTTATGAAGCTTCAAAGTAAGAGGGAAACCTGTTTGGGTCTCCTTCAATCTCACACTTTCCCTGTCTTTAATAAACAGTACATATTTAAAGTTCAAAATATGATACAAACTGGAGAAAGATCAGGTGTGGCAAAGAATTTTACAAGTCATACAAGTCACAAGAGGTGGGTGGGTTAAATTTGTTTCTGCAGCTAAGGTGAATAATTAGCCTGATTTTTTCCCTCCCCATAAGCAGGTAGAGATGACATGTTTTGATCATATCACATTCAGAAAAGCCCAAAAGCCTAACTACTAAAACATCATTGATTCCTCAATAAACAGCTAGACACCTCAAAGAATTACACATGAGAGAAATAATCTTCCATTTCTTGATCCATGTCAGAAACAGACATTCTATGATTGTAGGACAGCAAGTGACCCTTACTAAAGATTACAAAGATTCATTCTTTCCAAGAAAGAAAATATGTAGCATTATCAAATAGAATAACAATACACTTAGAATACATGAGGTAACTGGTGTATGTTGGCGCAGCGGAAGGGAGTAGGTTGCTTATACTAACACTGGATTCTTTGAGAACAAGAAGCTATATGAATGGTTATGAAGCTATATGAATGGTTATGTAGTATCTCAGGAAGTTCTCAGGAAGAAAATCTCTAACCTTTTTTAATATGTTTTTATTAGGCTATAAAGTATTATAAAATACAAAGGCAAATAAGAGGACAGGGAGAGGGAAGGGGAAAGGGCAAAGAAAAGTGAGGAAGGGTAGGGAAAGAAAAAGAAGCATTGACTTCCGACTCTATCTGTTATAGTGGAATAAGGCAAATCACATTTCTATAAGTTCTATCAGTCTAACCTCTAAAACCCACAATCAAAGTTTCCTTCTTTTCCATCAAGCATGAAGTTTAGAAGCATTTTCTATGTGGAAACAAAAGTACTTATGTTCTTATCTTTGAATAGAGTAGTCAATTTTGCCATTTCAGCCAACTCTATCAGCTTCTGCAACCATTCTTCTATAGTGGTGTCCTTTCATTTTTGTGCATACAATGTGCACAAAATGTGCATGCTGCTGTCAACATAGATATTAACAAATTTCCAAACTTATACTCCAATTCTTTTTCCAATAGACCCAAGAGGAAAAGTTCTGTTTCATATTTATGTCCATTTTCAGGATTTTCTATATTAAGATATGGATCATAGTCCAATATTTTTTTGCCTTATCACATGTCCATCATAGATGGAAAAGGTCCCTTCTTTGTTTTCACACTTCCAACATACATTTGACACACTTTTATACATCTTAGAAAACTTATCTGGTGTTAAATACCAATGGTGTTAAATCTCTAATCTAGAAGGAGTCCCTTGTTGTTGTGAGCATGTCAAACTTTTTAACAATTAGGCAGTGATAGAGGAAACAATTTTGTTAGGCTGGATGGAGTCCCACTTTGTCCTCTATTGCATTTTTATTGATTCTTATACTGTGACCTATCAATTCAGTCTAGAGGCGGGTGGAACTTAAACTGAATGAAATAAATAAAACAAATAAGCATATATTTTAAAAGTAAATGCAACTTTTATCTACCCCCCCCCCACATACACACAATTTAACCTCATAAACTTTTCACAGCTTTTAATTTAAACATTGGAATGAATATTTGGTTGTTAGGTTGTTTAAATTATATCACACCCATCTCACTTTTCAAAGTGACTCTTAATTATAAATCAATGGCTCAAAAACCTGTTTATGATTTTAAAAGAGTGTACCTTCCCTGTTCCATTACCCCAGTTTCTAATACATGCCTTTAGCTTGTCTGTCGTTCAACCTCCAAGTGGTTTAACTAGAAACATTGCAGAATCTAAATTGCTCCCTGTCTGAATAAAAAATGAGAATCCCAAAGGTCCAGGATGACCTTCAAACCTATGGCCCACAATTGCATTTCAACCCTGAAAAAATATTTCCTGATTTAATATCTGTTAGTCACAGTTGCATCATAATTCTCCCCCCCCCCTCCCTCTCTCTTAAGCCTCAAGTTTCTTTGAATACCACTATGGATTAAATCTTAACTAAACAATCCTTCTTAGCACTTAAGCAACATGAAAGTACTTGTGCCAAGAGTGTACTTTCTTTGTCTAAAAGCAACTAGACCACTTTCAGGTCAGAGCAAAAGAAGGCATTTACTATGTGCCTACAAATTGTTTGTATATACATATTATCAAAATACTTGGCAAACTTTGAAATGAATTCCTACCACATTGTGTCAAAGAATATTTATGGAGCATTTTTCGGTAAGTATGACCTGAAAGCTTCTGATCCTCAACAGGGCACTTCCCACAAATGAAGTATGAGATGATAAACCAGTATGAGTTTGGACCAAATGAATTAAATATAAGGGCAGATGATCACAAGATGCTTCACATATTTCAGTATTAATTTATCATACTTTAAAAAAAAAATAGAGTAGATTCCAAGGGGATGAGTTTGAACCTAGTCCTCTCCTTAACACACTAATTTTCTACTCAAGTGAAGGTTTATTTAATTTCCTTGCTTGGTTCAGAAAAAAAAAATCATTCAGTCACAACTGCTCCAAAGTGGAACAATCACCAACTAATTCCCTTATCTTAGCATGTTTATCAGAGGTCTAAAGAAACAAGGCCCTCTGATTTAGATACTTACAGATACAGAATAACAGAATTGGAATGGACCTTGGAGGTCTTTTAATCCAATGTCCTGGCCAAGCCGGTGATCCTATCTCATTCTGCACAAATGGATGTCCAATCTCTTAAAAACTTCCAGTAATGGAGCACCCTCAACTTCTGAAGGCAAGCTGTTCCTTGATTGTAAAAAAATCTCTTATTTCCTGATAAAAAGTTTTTTTTTAATGATGACAGGAAAAATTTCTGCATGAAATTTGGAGGGGAGGGGCTTCTAGAAATCATAAAATATTGAAATAAATCAGCCTTCCTCAACCTTCTAGAACAATTGGATTACAACTCACAGGATTCCTGGTTGGATAGGACTAAATATGTGTAAGGAAGTTTAATAAATTTCCATGAAAAGTGGTTCTTCTTTATTATTTTCCTTCCTCTTTGGTTTTGCTTTGCTTTCTTTTTCACTGTGCTTCTGAGTCCATCGTCTGTGTTATCATGTCCATAAATTATTTTAGGCTCCTTTTTATTTTCTCTCCTGACATTCATCTTCTTTTGTAGATTCTAAAAACATGAGAAAAACAGAGCAGCTTCCATATTCCTTTACAGGACAGAAATCTAACAGTTCACAATAACCTGGTCAGGAAATATGGTGCTCCCATAAAGCAGAGGAGTTCATCATGGGGTCTTAGGATAACATGTGGCCCCCATGGTGGCGTAGATGCTCAGGTTCCTACTGAATTTAATTGGTAATATGAGAGCAGGATTCTATATTTAACTCTGTGGGGAATAATCAAATGCACTGCACAATTAATTAAGTGTGGATTTAAATTTAATCAAATTTAATTTTTAGTAAGACCCTACCCACCTTGGAGAGTGTACTTGTGGCAATTCACTTGGCTTAAAAATTGTTTCCTAGTCCTGCCTTAAAGAAAGTCAGTCTATACTGAATTACACGGACCAAGTGTAAATGAATGTCAGCAAACAAAATTACTTTGAATATTGCAGTGTGCTAAGTTCTCTCACTGATGCCAAACACCCAGATCTAGAGTGTAAAAAGTACATGACGAGCACATGAAGCAGAAACAGTCACATCGTAACTCCACCTTTTCTGAAACTCTGATAGGCTGAAAACCCTGATACACAGAGATGTTCTTCCTTGGGCATCACATGACTCACCACAAATCTTGAAGGCGGATCCTCAGGGAAGAGAGTGATGGTGGGAGGCAGGAGGAGCTTATTTCCCAGTTGCTCAGGGAGGCATGGGCAACGTAGAAGCAAGCATGGCTCTGTTTTTCCTCAGCCTGTGGCTCCTCTTGGGGGCTTGCTTAGGGTGCCAGCATCCCCTCTGTCAGTGCTCGGACAGAATGGCATTCATCTGTCAGGAGAGTAAGGTGACTTCTGTACCACGGGACATCCCCAGGAATTCCACTGAACTGTGAGTAAAAAAAGAGAAGCAGACAAAAAAAAAACAGCCAAGTCAACAACAGCTTTTGTTCTTGTCTCTCTGGGTCAGCTTCTCATTTGATAGGTCCGGTGAACATTTTCAATGTCTTTGTGTGGGGTGGAAGCTTTTGGGGATTGATGATTCTTTCAGAGCACTGCAGCCCTTGAAGTTCATTCCCATGGTATTTTGCAGCTGCAAAGATAAGCCACCTCAGACAGAAGTTTAAAACAAAGTTTCTTTTGACAGCAATGGATGCTTTCAAAGTAATTTATATCAAAACACCCAGTACTTCCTCCCTAAAGCTTGAATTTTAGCCCAGTTGAAACTGAACAGAGCACATCTGCTTGCTAAGAAGCTGGAAATCTGACAATGGTCACTTCTTCAGGAAGAAGGTATAGGTTTCTTGGCATAAATTTGGTGGTTTGTGTTAGGATCACAGCACTTTGCAGAGTTTTGTAAAGAGGCAGGGTGACTCTTACAAAAGTCAGTGGAGCAAATGGTCCTTGTGAAGAACAGCTAATGAGAATAAATGAGGCAGTTTCTCCAGCGGAAGAGTTTCTTAAAGTTTTCATTCATTTTCTACAAACATGAAGCAATTTACAAATTGCTTCCATGCTCTCCTGGAGCACCAATGCTGTTACTACCTTAAAAATAATGGTATTTTTTTCCATCTCAAAAACGGAACAGTTTCTCCGTCTGCCTGCAGAATACCAAAATGTGCCCATATCTCTGAAGGTACAAAAGGAGTTTATAGCATTAAATCTTGCTTGATACACTTGAAGCCTTTAGATGTCTCAGAGTTCAGTGGAGCTTAGTCCCAAGAAAGTGGGTCTAATGTGACCGTCCTAATGAACCTGATTACATAGCTGTAACTGCAGAAGAGCTGCCTTACATCAGTAAAGTTTTACAGGATTATTGGGATCTTTACAAAGAAGGGACCTTGTAAGTGAATTTGTAGTTTCTTTTTCTGGGCAAAGATCAATGCAACCATGTCCCAAAAGCGAGAATGTATAAAATTTAGACATGAAGATTTCTTCTCTAAATAAAGATGTAATTTAAAAAATATCATATTTTCATGCAAGTAATAGCAAAAAAGTAAATAGCCTGAGAGAGAACTGAAGGTGAGATCATCTACTAGCAAAGTTGTGTCT
This sequence comes from Thamnophis elegans, assembly GCF_009769535.1. Lineage (NCBI taxonomy): Eukaryota > Metazoa > Chordata > Lepidosauria > Squamata > Natricidae > Thamnophis > Thamnophis elegans. The sequence continues at coordinate 102,074,848 of NC_045544.1, read as the reverse complement.
GGCTGCACCACTTTAGTGTGCAGGTTAGAGTCACCCCTCAAAATGAAAATATCTCTCTCTGTCTCTCACTCTCTCTCTGTCTCTCTCTCTCTCTGTCTCTGTGTGTGTGTGTGTGTGTGTGTGTGTGTGTGTGTATGTGTGTGTGTGTGTGTATCTTTCTTTCTTTCTTTCTTTCTATGTGGTAAAATAGCATTAATGGAGAAATATGATACTGAGCAGCTCAAATACACTTTCAGGGCCTTTCCATGGCACATACACTGCCCAGCAACTTTTATTTCTATTGTGTCCTCATAATATTGCCTTTATCTTATCCCACTCTCCATTCTTCATAACTTACACAGCTTAGAGCCAAACATTTATTTCATTGTCAAATTTATATGGCTGCTCATCTCACACAAAAGTAAGAATAAAACCACCAATTAAAATGTTCTACAAAAGTAGTTACAAATCATAAACACAAATAAGATCAGGAAAGGGAATGCATAATTAGGGATCCTCCATAATTAAGCACAGTCCAAAACAAGCCCATCAGGCAGCTAATTGGACAAGATCTCCTTTAAAGCAGCATTGATGTTTGTGGGGACTGTGAAAAAAAGAAAAGAGTAGTTAGAATATCCTGAGGGAAGGACAGGGCTGGTGAGTTGATTAACAAAAGTTCCCCAGATTTCATTCTTTTGTTTCAGACCATTTGTATCCATTAACATTTAGTTTGTTTTTATTTCACTCTTTCAGACTATTAGGCAAGAACATTGAAAAAATATTATAGAGGAAGACACTGCTAAATACCTTGCACTACTGCCAAACTGTATACTGTTCATGTAAACATTAGGATCAAGCTTGACCCAAGGGCATCTTTACCTTTTCATTTTTTGGCAGTAAACCAATGTTCTGGTTTTGTCTCTTAAAAAAATATGTATGTATGTATGTATGTATCCAAGTGTGTGTGTGCATGTGTAATTTTTTAAAAATTACATATCTATTTCCCTGGCTCGGCTGATAAAGAAGGAGAACCTGTGGCTTAGTGGCTAACATAGCTGCCTAATATGTAATACAGCACAGTAAGGGTATGGCTAGCTGATGAGAGCTAAATAGCTTAAAATACATCTATACTAGTCGCCCTTTATTTATATATAAAATGATATATATATATATATATATATATATATATATATATATATATATATATATATATATATATATATGTATAATAATACGTATAATAATCTCTTATGACGAGCCGATAGACAGAGAGTGGAAGCAGTGGGCTTCCTCCCATATTTGGGCATGCCAGGGGTTGTAACACTTAATACATACATACGTACGTACGTACGACGTATGTATGTATGTATGTATGTATGTATGTATGTATATGTTCTGCTTGACAGAAAATCTTAGTCATAGTGTAGAAATCGGCAAACCACCACCCCACATTTCTATCCTAGATAGAAATTATGCTATCAATTGTATTTTTAGTCTTCCTGAGTCTTTTTATGTAAGGAATAATCACAACTCTGCTTTAGATTTTGTTTGAGACTAAATTTCCACAGCAGTGTGCAGTCTGTCTCTTTCTTAACATATATTCTTCTCAGCTGTTCCTCTCAGCTGTTCTTATGCAAAAGTATTCACTCTGCAATCCAAATGTGGTAGAAAAGCAGATGGATGAAAGGAAAAGATAAAAAGTGTCCATTAATCAAACCCTTAATAGGCATTGGACCAAATATTGATTCAATGTCTTCTTTTGAGAGTTCAAGAACATTGTGAAAAGTCATACCGGTAATGCCTGGAAGAGCATGTTAGGCCCTAACGATTTAATAGAAAGATAGGCCATATAAAATCAGGAGGTTCAAAAGAATTATTTAATTCAATCAAATTCAATCCCCACTCAATGCAGGAATCAAATAGAAATAGAAATCACAGAAAATGTTCCCCATAACCTTTTTCTGGTTAGGCTCCTTAGCCCAGTGGTTCCCAAACTTGGCAACTTTAAGACTTGTGGACTTCAACTCCCAGAGCTGGCTGGAGAATTCTGGGTGTTGAAGTCCACAAGTCTTAAAGTTGCCAAGTTTGGGAACCACTGCCTTAGCCTGTTGAGCTGAGTCAGATGGTCAGGATGGGCTACTGTAGTCCCCCTTTCTGTTTTCAATGACTGTTCCATTTGTGCATGAATATCGATGAAAGCAATTCTTTCTCTGGATTTGTATAGTGTGATTAATTCTATAATTGAAAGATCTAGCTGGTCCTTTTATACAACATACTAGACTTGGTTAGTTGCAATTGAGGTTGTGGTATTGTGTGTACGTATGTGCGCTTTATAAAATGGGTTTATTTACTAAACAAGCGTATTCACCAAATAAAGCAGGTCCAATCATCATATACAGGCCTACACAGATTTACCTTGGAAAAAATCCCACTGAAGAGAATACTTACTTTAGAGTTCACACACTTCCTTACTCATCAAAGTGTTTAGGTATTCAGAGATGTGGAAATGTAGCAAAAATCTCCAAAAAAACCCTCTCCCCATTTTACTCTGATTATTAAATAAGACTACTACTATTAAACATCAATATGAAGATACTGCTCAAAATATGTATTTCTCAAATGCTATAAATATAGTAGTTTGTGCAGTCACTTTGTGCAGGGAATAACAGAATAGCAGAAAAGGGGAGCAGATTATTACAAAATGGTTAGATTAATTTATAGAATACTAACCATCTCTTTTAGTGACTTGAGTTTATATATTTGCTAAAATGTAATATAGTCTGATTTTGGCTTACAGTTCTGCAATATTCAGATACATCTATGCTCTAGTGTGCTTTTATAGATCTCATAACTTGGGTATTCAGATAAAGGAGTCATTTCTAATACAGAAACAAACTCATTTGAAATCATTGCCAGCTCACTGCTATCTAGCATGCTATAAAGTAAAATTTAGATGACCTAGCATTATTATTGCAAAGGTATCGCTTGAGAATATCCACAAGTACAGTATGCAGTAAATATGATAGTGTATGCATATAAGAGAGAGAATATAGTCGATATAAAAGAGTAATATAACGATAGCATGCCAGATGTTGAATATTAGATATTCAGAAATGCCTTCTGAGACAAGGAGCTCACTAGATAATCTAAACGAGGCACAATTCTTACTATAGTGAGGATAAAATGAAAAAGGAGATCAAAAGAATATGGGAATCTCTCAGGGTTTCTTTTCAAGAAAAAATGGGTGAAAAATAAGTAGTAAGAGAATATAAATAATTTATTAAATCTACCCAACAAAGTGCCCTACAAAGATCCAAGGCAATGCTTCTGAACGTTGGCAACTTTAAGATGTGTGGAATTACCCAGCCAGCAAAGTTTAGCCTTTCATGCAGTCCCCAGAAATGTGTTGTACTTTTCTGACTGCTCCCACACACCTCCAATATCATTAGCTTGTTTTTAACAAGTACATATGTTAGAACCTTGTTTTTTGGCCAACATTTACATGACAGGCTGAGCTAAGTACACTGTTTTCACACTAGAAATAACAACGATAGAGATTATAGAAGTTCCCTGCCCTCACTAGTTTGAAATATTCCTATGAATTTCGCAAGCAATCAAGGTTGCAGAAGATTGTTGCTGCTCTTTGTCTGCTAACTATTGAGTCTAGACAGGGATGATGAGAAGCCTAAACAAAAAGTTGGAATATAGACATCCAATGCTGATTTGCTCGCTCAGTTTTACCTTTAAGAAACAATTCTTTTAAAAATTACTGTCGTTCTGATGACACGTCCTTAAAGTAGATTGCACACTGAAAGATCCAAATTTATCTGCCAGGAATTTTCAATCATTTCTGCTGTCTGATCTATGAAATATAAAAATTGGGATGAGGTATATTTAATGTAATTGCATTCATCAATAGACTTCTCTACCAACCAAAGGCTTGTAATGCACTGCAGACATCAATAGAAAAACCTTCAGATTAAACAAATGCATGTAGTTTTGAACCCAGAACATTCTATAAATAAATTTACTTAAGAGGTCAGCTCCCTAGTCTGTCCTTGAAATAGCAGTGTTTGGAAGTCAATTATAAGGAGATTTATTACTGGGAAGTTGTACCAACTGACTCTATTAAGTTCAGGTTGGGACATTTCCTTCCAAAAGACAGAACCTATGAGGAACCCAGAACTTTTTTGGTGAAAGGTGGAAAACTGTCTTGATTTCTGCTTCAAAAAGAACATGTCCTGATTTTTTTCCCTCCATACTGGTGGCCATTGATAACTATGCTTGGTATTATATCATCTGCATTGCATTATTTCTAAGATTCACCCTTTATCTTTACTTAATGGTAGAGGATAATTTATGGAGAAAATTAGTTTGCCATTCATTTAGCACCTGCTTCCTATTATAGCAATTGCAGTTATATTTACATATCGCTTCATAGTGTTTTTACAGCCCTCTCTAAGCAGTTTACAGAGTCAGCATATTGCCCCCAACAATCTGGGTCCTCATTTTACCAACCTTGGAGGGATGGAAGGCTGAGTCAACCTTGAGCCTGGTGAGATTCGAACTGCCAAATTGCAAGCAGCCGTCAGTCAGCAGAAGTAGCCTGCAGTAGTGCACTCTAACCTTGGCTCTCTCGCCACCTCAGTCCCTATTATTTACTTTAAAACAGAGCAACGTATCTGCTAAAATGCATTGCCTAAGCCAGGGGTGTCAAACTCGCATTGTCACGTCATCACGTGATGTATCGTGACTTTTTTCCCCTTCGCTAAACCGGGGTGGGCATCGCCAGTGCCTGACACATCTGCTCGTGGGCCACAAGTTTGACGCCCCTGGTCTAAGCCAACTGCCTCTCTGTCCACCTTCTTAATCAGGACTAGTCCATTAGTACTAGGACAGTCATTCCAGACTACCAGGTATTTTTTTATTATTGAATTTATAACCCACTTCTCTGTGTATTCCAACATCCAAGTAAGTTTGCAATAGTAACAAAACTGAAGTTTATTTCTCACCTACCTAATAGTCTAACTTCTAAGAGCCAAATCTTCAGAAAGATATTTTCTGTTGACTGACAGTGGACAGGCTCATAGCAGGTGATGTAAACCTGCAGATTACCAGAGTCTAAGCCATTTGGGGCTTTAAAGGTCAACAACTTTAAACTGTGCAAGCCAGTGGTAGGATTCTTTTTTTTTACTACCGGTCCTGTGGGCATGGCTTGGTGGGCGTGGCTTAGTGGGTGTGGCAGGGGAAGGATACTGTAAAATCTCCATTCCCTCCCCACTCCAGAGGAAGCATACTGCAAAATCCCCATTTCCTCCCAATCAGCTGGGACTCGGGAGGCAGAGAATAGATGGGATGGAGGCCAGTCAGTGGTGGTATTTACTGGTTCTCCGAACTACTCAAAATTTCCACTTCCAGTTCTCCAGAACTGGTCAGAACCTGCTGAATACCACTTCTGGTGCAGGCAGTTGTTATCACTCAGTGATTGCAGGCTTTTTCCATAGGTAAAGAAAATGAAAATAAGGCAGTAACTTTAGCCCGTGCAGGTAGTCACTTTTGGCACAATAGCAATAGTATTTTGGGAAAATGCAACCCAAACCTGAGCAAATTTCACCTCAGTCCCAAAATTCATTTTTCCCTAATTCATAGCACCTCTATTTATCTGTATTGAGTTTCAGCTTGTTCACCCTCTCCCAGCTCATTTCCAAGTAGGCATCATTCAAGTGTACTAAAAAGCTGGGTATCATCAGCATTCTGACTGTATTCAAAACCAAACTCCAAATTACTCCCTCAGTGGTTTCGTGTATATGCTAAACAGCATAAGAAATAACACAGAACTATGTGGAATGGCATGAAATCTTGAGTCATTCTGGACTGGATAGCCTCAGCATAGACTCTGAATTCCTGCAAAAAGTCTAAGACTTAATACTATGGCAAAGAACAATACTACACTACATAGTATTCCTATATTTCCCTTGTGACTCAAATGCAGCAGCATTCAAATTTGGCCAGCTGATGGGTGGCGATCCTGTATAGTCTTAACACCTCTCTAGGTTAAAGTTGCAGTTTAGACCCTATTTTATTTTTTGTTTTTTAATGCCACATCAGTTGCTGGTAATAGTTCTATAGTTGTTGTTTTAACCATTCAGCCATGTCTGACTCTTAGCTCCTTGTTAAGCACAGCTTCTTTCAGTTGTTGGATGTTCATCTTTGCATCAGTTTTGATGTTATCAGGTCAGCATGTACTTTGCTTGCCCTTCTTCTTGTTCCCCTAACCATTCCTAGCATCCCTGACTTCTCCAATGAAGTTGCATGCATGACATGGCCAAAGTAAATCAGACATAGCCTTGTGATTTTGGCTTCTAATGATGTGTCTGGTTTTATATGATTCAGCATCTCTCTGTTGGTGGCTCTGGCAGTCCGTGGCATACCTAATAATTTATGCCAGCACCACAGTTCAAAAACATCAATTCTTCTTCAATCAGCCATTCTTAGTGTCCAATTCTCATACTCATACATCATTATATACATCAGATCGCATAGAGCGGGCCTCCTCCGTATTCCATCCGCCAGTCAGTGCCGACTGGCGACTACCCGGAGGAGAGCCTTCTCAGTTGCTGCTCCGACGCTATGGAACAATCTCCCCGTGGAGATTCGTACCCTGACCACAGTCCAGGCCTTCCGTACAGCCCTCAAGATCTGGCTAGCCCGTCAGGCCTGGGGATAAACTCTTCCGCCCCTCCCGAATGCTGAGAGAATGTTGTGTTTTTAGTATTTTTCAGTTATTGCACATTTCTTTTTATGTTTTGTCTTCACTCCCCTTCCTCGTTATTGTAAGCCGCCCTGAGTCCCCTCAGGGAAAAGGGCGGCCTATAAATGCTATTAAAATCTAAAATCTAAATCTAAATCTAAAATCTAAATTATAGTGAAGACTATTCTCTAACTAACCTGCTTTTTATATTTATATCAATACCTCTGCTTTTCCAGACCTTATACATGTTAATCATTGCAGTCGGCCTAAGGTTTTCCTGCATTTGACTTCAGGAGCAGAAGTATCATGGTGAACAACTTTTGATCCAAGGAAAATGAATTCTCTAATTCAATTTCTTCTTTATTGATTTTAAACATTGCATGTCTATGTGCACCTGTTATCATTATCTTTGTTTCCCTTATGTTAAAACTAAAACATTTAAATAATTAACATTTAAACATTCAAATGTTTCTATTATCAAGCATTTAATCCTAAATGAAATTGCTAATCTAGTAAATATCACAGGGAAAGAAAGGACCAACTTCTTCCAGTTCTTCTACCAGGATATTCTGTAATGCAACAGGCTAGGGACTGACAATGAAGAAGTAGCCAAGTTGCAGCTTCCCATCATATTCCCACTTTGACCGGCTATTTTAATTTTTGACCTTCAGCATTTAATATTCCTGCCCCTTGGCTGCAATAAATATAAATAAAAATCAAATAACAAAAAAAGAAGTTCTTCCTACGTTAGAATCTCAAAACACTCAATGTTTAGTTGTGTAGATGAACTTGTTGATTCCACTCAAGGAGCTCTCATCCCCTCTGATGATGACACCATCAGCAGGGAGTGAGGTCTTATTTAGCCTAAGGAGCAAGCTGATGAAATCTTTAGGCCCGAAAGCTCCTTATTGGGAGTTTTTCAAACGCCATAATTCTACAAAGAAAACTGGAAGCAGGAAATAGCTGTTCCCTTCTGCAGAGGTTCCCCCAGTGTGTGCTGCAGTGGGACTTCCCAGGGAAAGAAAGTGACCTGCTATTGGTGGTTCTTAACCTTGCTGCCTAAGGTAGCTTCTCACTACATTGGTCCTTTGGTAAATTGCTAAAGGTTGCCATGAGACCAATCACAAAACATTTTTGTGGTTTATCAGATTATCAGAATGGTCAAAGGAAGAGAACAGTTTAGGGGAAGAGGAGGATTTCAAGGGAAGTCCATGAACTCTGAGAAGACATTGAATGCAAGAATCTCACTGCAGTCACCCCATTCTCATTTTTCTCATCTCTCCTTATCATCTTTTTCATATGAGAGGCCACAGAATGATTCAAAGTCTATTACTGAACATTAGACATGAGATCTGGTTGCCAAGGCAGTTGTTATCACTGGGTAAAGCCATCAAAAAGGTTTTACTGCCAGCATATCCTTGAGGAATATAGAAGATTTACTGCTTATTCCTAGAGAAATTTGGTATGCTGTTTTTGCCAGGGAAGTAGCTTGCCAGAGAAATAATTTCAAGAGGTCATTTGTGCATAGCTTTAATAAACCTTATATAAGCCAGATGTCATTACCACTATGCAGATGATTTATTGCTTATATACCATTCTCAGATAGGCTTGTACAGAGAGTTAAGAGCTTTGGATAGCTGTTGCTCCTTAAATTATCTAACTGAATGCAGAAAAATCAAAGGGGTTCCTCTCCCCCCCCTCCGGGTCTGAAAAAAAGGAAAAGATAGAAATGGCAAATTGGGAAACATAAAAGTAGAGCAAGTATTTACTTGCATTAGCACTGTCCACAAGAGTTATTATCACTTGCATAAGTGGAAATCATAATACTTCCACATTAAGGGGGAGATTTTTTGTTTATTATGAGTCTATAATTTTACTTGTAAGGCAGGTTTAATGTGGAAGTGTATTCCAATACAGTGAATTATACTGTTCAATGTTAGCAACTCCTGAAATAGCACAATTCCATTCTACAATTGCTCTTATCACAATGAAACACAGGGCTTCTTGAGTTAGTGTCTCTCATGGGTAAGCAAACAAGGACTCTGTGTACTTCTTGAAATTCCTTGAAAGAAATACTTAAGACAAATCACAAAAAAGGGGGAACAAATAGTTATTAAAACACAGATAAAAATGCCTCTACAAACAAAAGTCTGCTTTCATTCTCAGGAATGAAGGGCTATGTTTATTTATTTACACAGTTAACATGAACATTGTTATTTAACATCTTTATTAAATAGTTAAAACCAATTATTTGGAGATTTGAAAATGTTTTGACGCTTGGCTGTTGTTTCAGTAAGTCAGCCGTGTTTTCCTTCATTATAAGCTGGACTATGCCTCTCAAGTCATTTTCAGGACTCTCCCATAAAAACATTTCTTAGATTTCTCTACTGATTTTATTGATTTATTTAAAGCATTTTATGGCCACACAAATCAGACAACATGGCAATGGATTTTAATAGGCAATAGGTTCTTTCAACTTCATTGATTCATTCTATGAATCAAGAATTTATACACGCAGACGATAAGTGGCTCTGCCCTTTCTCTCTCTTTGTTTACTTTATACATGTCACATGCCACTCAGCAACCTTTTTATATGATCAAAAATTGTTCTCTTTCTAGAGAGAAAGAAAAAAAGATATTGAGAAAGAGACTGATACATATCCCTATATATTTCTTCACCTCTGCCTCATCAACTCCCTGCTCCATCTTTCTGGAATTGTTTGAATCACCCTAGCACTTTTTTATTTTTCTATTTTCTATTCTATTTATTACTGTGACTCTCAGCATTCTTCTCCATTTGTCAGTGCATAGATGACATGGATGTTGCTTTTTTGGCAATTTAATTCCAGAGACTGAAGATCAGAAATAGAACGTAAAGAAAATTTCCTATTTTATATCCCTTCAGAATGCTGTGAATCTCTACCTGTCATTCTATTTTGGGTTTAATTAGAAAAAAATCTGGAATTAGTTTCGGAATTAAAATTAATCTCATCCTGAATTTATTATGCTTCCACTGAAACATGAAAATGTTCACTTTTGAGTAGCCTGTATATGATTTTGCTGATAATTTGTAGCAGCTTTTAGAGTTTTCATTATATATGTATGTATGCATGTACATATGTTAGTATGTATAGGACGCAAGGTGAAGACTATGCAAAGAGGTTTCAGAGGCACATAGTGGCAAGGTGTAACATGCAGGCAGAAACAACAGAAACTGAAAGGCACAATAAATTAGATGACATTGTGCAACGGATCATCTGCACAGTATGTGAACTAGACCTTCCCAAGTCCAGATGGGCGATCCCAAGAATGTCAGGGGGTATAAGAGGGCTAAAATACTGTGGGATTTTCAGATCCAGACAGGCTGGCAATTACTTGCCAAATGACCGGTTATTGTGGTAGTAGACAAGGACCAGAGGACAGCAGTGGTGATAGATGTAGCAACATCAAGAAGGAGTATGAGAAGTTAGAGAAATACCAGAGCCAGAAGGAGAGGATGTGGAAAGTAAAGGCCAAAGTGGTCTTAGTGGTGATAGGAGCACTTGGGACTGTGGCTCTGATAGATTCCAGAAACAACATCAGAGCTCTCTGCCCAAAAGAGTGCAGTGTTAGGAACAGCTAAGATATAGTATATAACCTTCAAATTCTCAGGCCTTTAATAAAAGAACTGAGACTGAGAAAAACACACACCACCCATAGGGGTAAGAAGGGTGGTGGTGGTGGTGGTGGTGGTGGTGGTGGTGGTGGTGGTGGTGGTGGTGGTGGTTTTTGTTGTTGTTTTTGTTGTTGCAAAAGAGCAACCTTCCTTCATATAACCACACTGAGTTTCTTCATATTATATGCATAATCACATCAAGATAATACAAGAAAATGGTCATATACATTGGGAATGCTCCTGTATATTGACAAAGCATACCAAGACGTTCCTGGTATCTTGGTTTATAATTGATCATATCATCTCTGCAATGTCATACACTTACACAAAACCTTATGCCTATCAATAAAACATAGAAGAAAGAAATCTTAATGAGGCATTCTATCTGATTTCATAAAATTGTGATCAAGAGGAAAAGAAAAATGCAAATGAGTGAAGAACTCTGCACAACATTTAGATATAAAAGAAAAAATCAAAGAAGATTTCTAATGCTTTATGTGAGTATTCTTCAAAAATAAAATTAAGTAATTTGGAACATAAAATGTGAATTATTAATTATAGGATAACAGCATTCATTGGGGTAGTTTCAGCTTCCAGGAAAAAAGGGAAAGCTACGTTGTGTTATTTTTTATTTCTTTAATACTAGAATCAGTGCACTGTTTAATTTCCTTCCCAGACCAAGCTCACATTAACATCAGCTAGATCAGAGGTAAGCAATGTTTGAAGGGGTGAGAGTTGCAACATAAACTTCTAATCTCAAAGGCTATAGGGCAGGGCTGTAAAACTCCTGGCCCACGGACCAGATGTGTCATGCGCTGACCATGCCCATGCCCGGTTTACAAAAGGGGGGGGAAGTCCCAATACGTCACATAACAACACCGTGATGATGTGTGTTTGACACCCCTGCTATAGGACATCACCAGCAGGAACATGAACTGTTGGGAGGAGAATGTTTTTAAAAAAATTATTAGAAGAATTAAGAGTAGTTATAGAAATAGGAAGCCCAACAATATTAAATCATTTGCCTTCTCAACTATCCAGAGAACAGGAAGAAGCAGCAATTCCAAAATCTGGCCGTTTTCTACCAGATGTCAATGGTATAAACTTGAGTTGCTAGGGATGCTGTTTACTTTCTATTATTTGATATCTTTGAGTTCCGCCAACTGTAAATTAGATCCATAGTAGAAAGGAAAACAATGTAGGAGCAATTATATGTAACAAAACTGCAGTTTGAAAGTATAATCTGAGTTGGATAGAAATGAATAGCATCAAATTCCAACAAACAAAAGTCCCTCACTAAATTCATAATTTGCAAATTAAATTCTACTGCTGTGCAAAGGAATGATAGTCACTGACTTAGATGGCTTTAAAAAGAAATAAGAAATTAATGGAGGTCTAGAAAAGGCTATTAGTTAGCTAAATAAATGGTTCACCTCCTGAATGCAATTACATATTAATTGATGGAGGGCAAAGAGGCATTTGCTTGGTCACAATTAGGCCCAGGAATAAAGAATTAAATAAGGACAGGATTATATCCCATGGATAGAAATTGCAAGACAGTGTATTTCAGGTAACCTTTTGGGGAAACTTCTTAATGATAAGTGCTATACAGAATGGAAATAGGGCTTCTTGAGAAATGATGGTAATATTTCATTTGTAAACCCTGTTTCCCTGAAAATAAGACTTCCCTGGGATAATAAGCCTAATTGGGCTTTTGAGCCCATGAGCTAAAATAACCCCCCCCCTGAAAATAAACTCAGCCATTAGGTGACCACGCTCGCTGCCTCCTGCACCTCAAAAATAATAAGATCTCCACAAAAATAAGGCCAAGCGCTTATTTAAGGGATCAAAAGAAAATAAGACCCTGTCTTATTTTCGGGAAAACACGGTGTGAGTATAAACCCAGCTTGTTATTCCTTTTGGGAAAAGCAATGTTGCACAAAATCAAAAGTACAAACAAATAAAAAATAGAGTTAAATGCAGTTACAGCAACACCAGTCTTCATAACACTCCACATTTTTCTACTCTTTTTTTAAAAACTTCTCACTTCTATCTTTTTTGAGGATCCCATTAACTTCATCCAATCTTGACTTCCTTGGGCACCCCCTTTTTCTGGAGCCATCCACCCTTCATACATTTATAACTATTAAATAATATTTGAATATTTTTGTTATGTGATTCTCATTCATAATCTCTCTGTAGGAGAAACCCAACTCAATGTGCTGACTTTTATACTGGTCATTTACTTTAATATTCAGTCCATATATATTCATTCAGCATTGAGTTATTCTTTATTTTATTGCTTTTTATTTTACCATACACACTTACCATTTCCTTCATTCAAGCTATTTTTATGTTTCTCCTGAAATATGCACCTTTTGCTTCCATACAGTGTAACAAAATGGGCAAAAGCTCTCTCTCATTCACAGCCAGTTTTGCTTCTCTCAGCAAACATTCATTACTCCCAAAACAGTACATAACATCCCAGTACCACTCTACTGGCATTTGCATATCCTAAAATTTGTCCTTCCATTTCTCATCTTTAGTGAACATTATATGAAGATACACAAATATATCTATGTCTTCAATGTGTTTTTTTTACTTGCAACTGTTCATTTCATGTTCACTGTTCATTGTTCATGTTCATTGTCAAATATAGCTATTTTGGACTTTGGTACATTTCTTTTCAAATCTATACTTATTACATCACACATTCAATCTAACATTTCATTGCAAGTCAGTTGCATAGTCAGCCAACAATACAGGATTGACTGTATACATACATACATACATACATACATACATACATACATACATACATACATACAAACATACAAACATACATTACATAAATACGTGTGCCCACAACGACACATTACTTTCATTATATAGCATTATTATTGCATTCATGAACTGTCAATTCCATATTCCCTATTATTTGGCTAATAAGTGTAAATACATACACTTATTAGCCAAATCTGCCCCTATCCAGATAGGCCAACTTTAATGTTTCCTGATTACATTATACAGTGATAAGAAATTCTGGACTCAGTCAATAAACTTTAATCTCTATTATTTAACTTTTACCCTTTTACCCCACATTGAAGCCTTTCCTCCATTTTCTATCCTTTAACCTAAATTATCTAGAACTTCTAAATTTCTGTTCTGTCTCTTTCTATATGCCCTTCGTCTACTAGCGCTTGTTGCTCTGTTAAGAGAATTTTACATCTGTACCACCAACAGCAAATTTAAAGATGGATGAGGACATTTGTTTTTGTTTGCTTGCTTTGGTTTTGTATACCTGAATTTGTGTTAAATTTACTACAGTCTATGGGGCTGCACAAAGGGCACACTCATTTTAAACTCACAACAGCAGATGGGAAACGCTTCATGTACTAGTATTTCTTGTCGCTCCTTTGCTGTTTCAAAGCAAAATGGGCCTCTACAAATATATTTCCAGATTACAATCTCACAAAAGGGAGTGAACTGGAATTCTACAATGATTTGTATCAAGTGCTTTTGAAGAGTCTTCTCTGAAGAAATGTAATTAATTTCCTAAAGCCAGAAGCAAGATTTTCTTTTCTATAATGTCTCTAAGCTGCTGGAGAAGCTGGGGTGGTGTTTATTTTTCTTTAAACTTTTTTTTTATTTTTGAACAAAGACAAACATAAACATTTTAAAAAAATGATCTTCCATTACAAATTGTAGAAAGCGTGTCAGTTGGTTACAGTATTTCCATGCATCTCTTCCATAGTCACCACCTGCTTTTCATATCAAATTGCATATTTTAAATTCACCTATATTCATGTATATCACAATTATTATATCTCAACCTTAATTTGACTATAATTGTTTTTACATCCTTTTATATATAATATTCAAAATCTAGAATAGGATTATATGATAACATTCCATTAAATCATCCTAAAATCATCCAATTACAATACATCTTTATAACATATTCTAGATAAAACTTTCAAACCTCCTCTCATAATCTCCATGTGTTGTTTATATAAAATTTCATATTATCAAACTAATATATCTATTTGTATTGTTATCATTATTAATCATTATTTAACTATAGCTATTGTCGCTTCATTTTATACATACTACTAGTAAACTAAATTTAGCTTAATTTTTTATTATATAGTCATTGCATCAACCTGTATCTTTCCAGTAATAGTACGGTGTTATATCTCTTGCCATTTGTAGCATTAATATTCTAGTTACTTTCTTAATAAATCTTGTATAAACGTATCTTGGCAACATGTTATTCCTTTCGTATCTTATAAAAGCTTGAAACCTAACATCTGTTCTTTCCATCAGCTTATCTTTGGTTATCACTAGTGCTTCTGTCAAGATTTCTCTCCTTATCTCCATCAATTTTTCTCTCTTTTCTTCTTCTGTGCTTGGAAGTCTGGGGTAGAGTTCCAATCCATCCATCTCCCCTTTCCATATTCCCCTCTTGCCATTATACCAACCACACTCTCTTTGTTGTCAGAATCCACAGATTTCTTATCTCTTTGCTCATTTTTTTCTTCCATCTTATGAACTCTGTCCTCCACTTTCTTCATTTGTAACCATCCTCAGTTTCTCCATCAAATTTTTCTGTTTTGTATTCCATATTCTCCCATCTCTTTTCAATTCTCTCTGTCACAACTAATAGATTTTTAATTTCAAACATAATCATTTGCAATGTTACAGTTTCTTTTTCCTGCTGAGCCATTCTTTCAATTTTGCAGACACTGCCACTATAGAGCTCAAGGCTATTTTAATAAACTTCAAACAGGTTCAATTATTATCTTTCAAGTCAAAATATTGTCTTCCCTCCAATAGCTAGTGATAGAACTTCCAAAAGGCACCTGTATAAACAACTTGTGCTCTTCCTACTATCACTGTTAGTAAACAAACTGAAAGAACCTTGAATCTCAAGTGATCAAAGAGAAAGAAGAAAAAACAATGTATCAGCCTCTAAGTGGCAGTGTAACTGCTTTCCTATTGTTACAACCCTCTTTATAATTCTTATTATTATCTTTTTTATATTCCAAGCTTAAGAAAGGGAAAAAAAACCTTACATGGAGATCAAAAACAATCCAATCAATCAAATCAAACATTATAAAAAAAGGAGAATTTTAATCCATAGGTATAAGCAAAAGTGAAAAAAGAAGAAAGAATGAATGAATCCATTAAGTTTAAAAAATAGAGAGCCCCTGCAAAAGTTCCATCTATGAAAAAAAATTAGAAACTGGATAACACACTAAATTCAATGCAGATCAATCTCGCCACCTACATTCTTCTGTCTTCAATCTTAACTTAACTTAATTATTTTTTCTTGGGCAGTCTCTTCCTCTAATAATAAAATTTCCTCACCAATTCGACACACTTTCTCTTTCCGCTTTCTTCCCATTCCGGAGCTGTCCCAATTTTACCAGCTTCATTAGCTGCATTTCGGTCACCAGAAAAAACGGGCTATTCCTGGATCTTTCAGGGACTTTGCAGTATCCCTGAAATCAGCAGGAGGTGCCCTTCTCAATCACCATCTCTGCAGAATGGTTTAGGTCCAAATGGACCGTCCAGCAGCAGAAATTCTACTGCGATCTTGGAGCACCAAGATTGCACATTGTGCCATCGTGACGTCAATTCTCCTCCCTTTCTGTGCCACTGTACTCCCAATGGCTAGAATAGTGCTCTTAAAGAAACCCAGAGGATTAAAAGCAACAGGACAGTAATAAATAATATACATTCCACTGATGTTGACCATCATGGGAGAACATTGAACATTCCCCAAATCATCTCTCCCAGAGTCATGGATTTATTTTTTATAGACATTAATTAGGAATAAAGCAGTCTTTATATATGGAAGCCATCTATTCTGTAAAAAGGATACCACCATTGAGCCAGTCCTGCTATGAAGTACCTGTAGATGGAATTCTTTCAGAAGTGGACTCCCAGCATGGCCTCCCTCCCTCCCCCCTCTCTCTCCCCCCCTCCCTCCCTCCGTCCCTCTCTCTTTTCTTATTGGATGGGGAGATTCACTTCAGAGTAGGCAGTCTTGGAGATAAATCTTATGGATGCTGAGCATCTTTTCTTTTGGGAAGGATTCTTTTGCCGCCCCTCCCCTTTTTTATTCTTCTTTATATAGAAATATATAGAAATATGGTGATTGGCTGGGGGTCAGTGAATGAATTTTTGTCACTGTGTTGAGCTTTGCACCTTGGTCTCCTAGACACAAACCAAACATTCTAACTAATGCATCACATTGGTTTTCCCCTTCCTGGATCCACCACTGGCTCTGTGGAGGAAGAATTTCTTTCTCAATGCTGCTAATCAGTGGCTTAGGGCAAAGCATGGATTGGATTTTGTTTTTGTGCTTTTCTCACTAAATTGCTAAGTTTGATGCTTTTCAGAGTGTCTCTGCGAATCAAGGGTACTTGGATTTGAATAAAAATATGCTTTCCGTTGATAACATTTTAAGAATAGTTTTGGATAATGAGACTGGAATCTTATTATTTTTTTCTATTTTTATTTTAACACAAAGTATCGGTAAACAAAGTTTACAGCAAAAAAATGATTTTCAGAGAGCTGGGATTGTTAACTCCTGTCTTTTGCCTGTAAAATCATATACTCTCACTTACAAATCTGGTTTCCCAACAAGAACTATATGAATGAAAGTGGTCTATTTTTCCTTCTTTGAAAAAGAAATGTAGCTTAAGGTTGTTGTTTTTTTAAGGAAATGCTTTATGAACTTTACATGCTGTGTCTCCTTCCCTCCCTGCTTTTAAACACACACACACACACACACACACATGCTAATTATATAGAATTTGAAATAAAATATATTTGCATCTGCTTTTCTTTGTGAAGTATCTAGATGGAGAAAAATAAGAATGCCGAATTTAAAACAAACTTCTCCAAATAGGAAGACTGATCTTTTTGTCTCTCTAAAACTTTGTGGAAACTCTACAGGTGTTGAAATAAACTCTGGCTTCATTCCTTATTTTTGCTGATAACCCAGGTGGCTGCATTCTTTCAGCCTGGAGGACATCAAGCCACCAAATCTCTCCCTCAAATGAAGGCTGAAGGAATAGCATCAGCCTGCAGCTGGAGAAAGAGGAATGGAAAGAAGTCAAGGGGAGAGAGCTCCCAAAACCTTGAACTAAGTCTGCAAAGAAACAACTATTCATTCAGAGATATAATTGATCCAATAATTTAAGAAAGAAGAGATTTGAAAGGCATGCTCTCCTCCCTTCACTTGGCTTCGCTGAACATTAAAAAACTGGCAGGCCTTGGGATCTGCCCTTGAATAAAGCTTGTATTTGCTATGCAGAGACAGGCATTGCTAGTATAAACACCTTCATCTGGGAATTTTCTACTTAACATAATTATGGTTGCACAAAGTCTTTTCTGTTGCTAGCATCAGGGCTTATCCTGGTTTTTGGTGGTGGTCCCTCCGCTCTGATTGCTGTAGTGTTGTCCAACATAAAAATAGGATAGAAATTTGATAAATGTGTACTTTTAAGAAAAAAATATTACTAACACTAAAGTAAACTAACCATGGACAATTGGTTTGTAAAATATGGAACATTACAGCTCTGTGTGGCATTATATACAGGCATTCATCCACCCACCTGTTTAAATATTTTTCTTTCTTTAGAAATGTATTGAATAATACTGCACCCCTTGAATGAAACAACCCACCTACTGTGTAAAAGGGTGCAGTTTCCATCGAGATGATTCAACTCTTATCTACTATAATGATAGCCCTCTCTGTAAAATGCACATTTTCTATAATGGCAGCTACTTGGTTTACATTTGTCTCCATTCAAAAAGCACCTGAAAAAGTTGGAAGGATTGGCAGTTCCATTTACTATTCTCCCCTTCTCCAGCACAAAGAATTCCCCTTTATTCCTGAAATAGAAGCCAATCCACACATTCAATTTCAAGTTTGTGATGGTTATAAAGATAGAAAAATTTGGGACTTTAAATTATTTCTAAATCAGTACCTGTAAAAGCACATAGAAGATCAGAAACTGAAAATAATCTATTAATGTAATGCTGTCATTTTAAAAGCTACACTAGTTATTGATTGGTTGATTGGTTGACTATGATTATGACTATTAATTATGTGCCATCAAGTTGTTGTTGACTTCTAATGACCAGATAGATAGATTTGTTCCATGTCCTTTGAGTACAATTGGAAAAACAGTGCATACAAATCATGAGAAGTGTTAGTTCTATCCTATTCTGTGTTTGTCATGTTGCATCGTTTCCATTTCTAGTTGTCACATTTTAAAGATTTTGACAAAAATGCACTTTTCTGAATTTTGTGGTATAGTTTGCAGCTCAAAACAAAACTGTGCACATTGACTATTTAATATGGAAGATAATACACTAAGCAAACCTAAGCATTTCAACAGAGAGAGAGAGAGAGAGAACAGAAAACAGAGAAGAGGGGGGAGGGAGGGGGAGAGAAGAGAGAGAAGGAGGAGAGAGAGAGAGATCAGTGCTAATCATAATTCCCCATCTCAGGAAAAAATAATTTTCAACATTATTTCCATTGTGGCCCTCCATCCTCCACTGGCAATAGTTTAAACATTTGTAGCTAGAATGGATTTGCTATGCATTTCAAACTCTGTACTATTATTATAACACTTTGGGGAAATTTTAAGAGCCTCTATCCATTTAACATTCTGTGATCTATTTTAATTTGTCCTGCTCTTTTAATAAGGGTGACATGTTTTGTAATCCAAGTCTTCATGTTGTTATGAATATTGTCCAAGTCAAGGGGCAAAAGCTTCACATACTGTTTTTTTATCTTTTTTTCGAAATCTTACTTTGAAAAAACTGTCAAGATAAACTGCTGATATTCATTCCAACTAATTATCCTTTATTTGTTGCATTTTATGAAGTTCTCCAAATAATATGACATTTTAATATAACTTATATAATCGTGCCATATGTGGACATCTTGGTTCCCTCAAGATTTTTAGAATGTCTATTCATTTGTATGGAATTCATATGAACTGGAACCAGAAATGTGGAGAAGGAGCAGTTCATGTGCTAAAACATGGACTGAAAAAAATGCTGCTTTGTCTAGTTCTACCAAGGACATAAGGATGGGAGAGAAGGTGGTACTCTTTGTAAAGGGAACTGACCTCCTAGATCAAAATTTATATTTTGGTCAATTCACTTTGAATTTTGTAGTGTAGTTTCCAAATAATTTGCAATCATACACAAACATGTATAATTATGAAAACTGTGTGGAAAAGGCACATTTTAGGGGAATAAATGAAAATGAATGTATCTGCATGTTTGCTTGTGTGTATGTATACATGGGTGCGTGCATGCATATGTGTACATCTTTCTGACTAGTGCAGAAAGAGAATGAAATTGATCCATGTGTTCAGTTTAAATGAAATATACTTGGCTGCTACTGAGAAAATCAGCTCTTCTGGGCTGAAATTAAAGTCCCTTTTTATACTATGCTTGAGAATTATTGAATTGACATTTTAAGTCAAGATACCGTATGAGATTTCTATCAAAGGAAACTGTTGCTTTTCTATTGATTGGGATATTAGTTTGCCTTGCAACATTACAGGACATACTCCAAAATCCATGGAGTGAACAAAATTTTAGAGTAATTTCTATCTCTCAAAAGTTCAATGCTATGTTCTTGAAATTAAGCACAGGGCAGGGAGGCAGGAGAGCAACGCTTGCTAGAAACAGAAAGATAAAGACAATCTGTTGAAATGAAGGCTGTTCTCTCCCCCTTACCTTGCCTGTTTATCTACATTTCAGCTACAACACTGATAATAACACTTGTGTACTGCAAGCAGTACAGGCCAGTAATTTCTAAGCTCTATTTGTCAAGCATTTACTAAGAGAAATTCATTGATTTAATAATAAGTGTCTCCAGTGAGTCCAGGTTATGCAAGTGTGCATATATATATGTGTGTGTGTGTATATGTAGACTAAATGTCCCATACCAGCAGGATTTCTTATATAACCTGTCTCCAATATGCACTGGGCTAACCTATCTTAGACTAGAGTTGTTCATACTTGGTAGCTTTATGATGTGTGGTCTCAGAATTCCCAGAATTCCCCAGCTATCATGCATTAAAAAATCAGGAAATGGGTTTAGACCAGGTCTGTCAAACTCGCAGGCTGGATGTGTCACGTGCTGGCCACACTCATGCCCTGTTTAGTGAAGTGGAAAAAGTCCTGATACATGACGTGACACCAACATGATGATGCAAGTTTGACACTCCTGGTTTAGATTATTCTGAAATAAAAGCAAATGAATAGGGATTTGTTTTATTGCAATTAAATATTGCTGATAGATTTATATCAGCAAAAAAAATTATACTTTTTATTCATGGGGAGAAACCCTGACTTGATTTTCTCCTATCAGTTAACAAAAATAAAAGAGCCATTATTGATTACTATGTATTTGGATTTCAGGACTAATATAAATGGTCTACACCAGAAGTTCTTGGCCCAATGTAATTTTCCAATGGCTTTAAGGACTATTCTGCTGAAATATTATTACGTGAAATTTAAAGATGATTTATACAATTGACACAATCATTTCTAGAGGCTTCTTTTAGTTTATTGAAAAATATGTGGCCTTAAAGCAGTGGGAACATAGAGGTAATATCAGAGGAAGATCTATTACGAAGTCAGCTAGTGGGAAATCTGGGAGTTGTAATTCAACACACATAACTTGAGGAAACATAGTTGGGGATGGCAATTGTAGAGAGGAAGTTTCCCAATGAGGGCCAAAGTATTTAATTGAATTTGGCCATTTCCTAATGGTAGGAGATTTTAACACAAGCTGATTAATCTTTAATAGCCTTCTTCTGGTGTACTGTTTTCCTATAGCAGAATTGGTCAGTCCAGAAAAATATAGTTCTGAACATATGTCACTATTGGTCATGATGGCTGGAGTTATTAGGAGTTGTAGAAAAGCAAGCAGGTTTCCCATTATTGCCCGAAAAGTGTGTTATAATGTGACAGAATTGTTCAGATTGTTTTTTGGATTATATGCCACCAAATAATTTTCAACACCTAGTGACCACATAGATACATTTTCCCCATGACAATTTATTTCTAACCTGTTTTCTCAGAACTCCCAAAGGTGCACCCATCATCACTGTAACTCAGACCATCTATCTGGTGTCAATTATTTCTTTCCACCTTTCCAACATTAGAGCTTTTTTCAGAGAGCTAGGTTTTTACATAATGTGTCCAAAGAAGAATCATTTGAGACTGGCCATGTGGGCTTTAAGTGAGAACTCTGGATGGATTTGTTCGATGAGCCATTGATTTGTGTCTGTGTCTGTTACAATATTTTCACTAATCTTCTTTCCAACACCAAAGTTCAAAGGTGTCAATACTGTTCTTATTTTGCATCTTCAATGTCCACCATTTGTTTCCATAGAGTGTCACATTGCCTGAATAATTCTGGGTTTTGGGGGTATAGATACACTACAGCATTTGACTATCTTTTCCAAGGCCTTCATTCACTGCTACTCTACCAAATGCAATACTATCTAGTATTTCCTGATTCCTTTACTATCAATGGTTGATCCTAAAAGGCAGAAACTATCCACTATTTCAATACTTTCATTGTCAAATCTAAGGCTGGTTATTCTACCTATTGTCATTAGTTTGTTCTTTATATTTAATTTTAGTCCCATTTTTTTCACTGTGCTCCTTAACTTTTAGTACTAGGTAGGAGTTCAGATTCTTGGCTATCAGGGTAGTGTCATCAGCATAGCACAAATTATTGATATTTCTTCCTCCAATTTTAAAAACACATTCATCTTCTTCCAATCAGCTTTCCTTAAATATATTTGGCATATATATTAGACATATTATATATAGACTGAATAAATAAGGAGAGAGTATACATACACTTGTTGCATTACTTCATTTAGTCCAAAGCATCCTGAATTCAAGAGGACTGGTGAGTTAAAGGCCAACTGGTCATCAGTTCTGAAGGATGCACAGGAAGGTAAAAGACTGATAATCTGCCTGAGAAGTAAGTGTGTCTAGTGAGGAATAGCTAACTTGAATATGAGGACATGATAGATGTAAAGCCATATGTATTCCTGTATGAGGACAGATCAGTACTAAAATTGGAAGATGGGAGAAAACTTAAAGAGGAAGATTTAAAAAAAGAACCTTATAAAACCAATAGTCCATCTAGTTTTCATTAAACTATAAGTTATACATTAATTTATTTGACATTTCGTACAGAAATGAAATGGCCATATCTTACAAAGAATGTTGGGAAGATAACCTCCAGCTCAATGCTGGGATTCTACTGACCTCAGAGATTAGGAACTATGATTTATCAACGATTGGAGGATCCCTGGTATAACTACTAAAGAGTGATCAAACTGAACAGATAATTTTTGAAGGATGATAGATTGAAGTGAACAAAAGCCATTAACTTGCTGAAAAAGGTTTTTTTTAGGGTAGATTTGCTCTTCCTGTTCTAATTGTACTGTGTAGCATTTCCTGGCAATATTTTTTGTTCTTCTATGTTAGAAAATAAGCCTGAATATTAAAAACATATAATTAATCTCCAGTTCTAATTCTTAATATAATGAAACTAAGCTCCCAGAAACATTTTTTAGGAGAAGCAGATTATTAACTTTTCCAGTAATCACCTGTCCTGAGGTGTGCGGATTTGCTAATATGCTACATCTTTAATGGCAAAAAAAGACAGAATTTAAGTATTTCATTGGGACAGGAAAAATCTGGTTTCAACTATA
Source organism: Thamnophis elegans (assembly GCF_009769535.1). NCBI lineage: Eukaryota > Metazoa > Chordata > Lepidosauria > Squamata > Natricidae > Thamnophis > Thamnophis elegans. Next base: position 102,051,681 of record NC_045544.1, on the reverse strand, counting down.
ATGTACTTCCTCCCTGAGTTTGAGAAAAGTGAAGATTTAGGACATCAACCACCAAAAAAAAGAAGGCTGCTGAGCTGGAAGTACTGATATTCTCATTAATGCTATTTTTCTTGATAGGATCAGCAAGGGACATTGAAAAGAAACTCAGGATAAAAATACCCACTGAAATAAAACCAAATCTAGCAGTAGTTTTTAGAACCTCCTTTCTCAGCATGGAATGGATTCGTTTTTGTTATCTCATTACACAGCACTGGGATCATGGAGTGACAGCAGATGGATCTCAAGAAGATGAAAGATCACTTGCCAAAGTCAATTATCAAGAAAAAAAATTCTAGCCTCAAACACCCTGAATCTCTAAAATACAGCCAAAAAGGTTTTATTGCTTGTTGCTTTGTTAATAAAGAGGTGTATTGGATATTGGGTTTAATGTACCAATCAATGTATGGCTATGAGTTTAGGAGCTCTGCCACAGGTGTGAGTACCTAGATGACCTAGCATATATTTAAAAACTAAGCAGGCTCAAATGTAGTTAGTACTTGATAGATCACTAAAAAAAAACACCTCTAAGCTAAGTTAGAGATTGAAAACAAAATCTTGCAAAAAGCAATGACAAGCATCAAGGAAACTAAATTAAACTACTCTGGAAAAAGCTGGGATTATGTTGTCTTATCTGAGAGAATATTGTGTGTGCATTTGTGTATGTGCTGTTTGTTTACCAGATTTATATAGCTGCCCCCATCTCACCAAAGCAATCCTTTGTTGTTGTTGTCATTATCCTCAGCCTGAATAAATCCATTGCACGATGAAGGCCTTTTCACTAGAAATTATGGACACTAATCCACAGTGCTGGCCCAATGTAGGTTGATAGAACCATGTGCCACAGTAGTTAGAATGCAGTACTGCAAGCTAAATCACTACTCACTCCAGGAGTTCAATTTTGAACAGCTCAAGGTTGCCTCAGCCTTCCATCCGAGGTAGGTAAAATGAGGACCCAGATTGTTGGGGGCAAGAGGCTGACTCTATAAATCACTTAGAGAGGGCTGTAAAACTCTGTGAAGTGGTATATAAGTCTAAGTGCTGTTGCTAGATAGATGTTTTTTTACTTTCCAGTCTTGTCTAGGTTTGAAAGAGCATAACTGTCCCCAAGTAACTCAACCAACTTCTAAGCATAAAGGAGCAGTAGAACCCAGAACCTCTAAGTAGACTGTGGCTCTGACTGGGGAGAGAAGGTGCTGTTCAGTTGTGGGATTCAATTTTTTTTTACTACTGGATCTCTGGGTGTGGCTTGGTGGGCATGGCATGGTTTGGTGGGTGTGGCTTGGTGGGCATGGCAGGGGAAGGTTACTGCAAAATTTCCACTTCCTCCCAATCAGCTTGGACTCGGAAGGCAGAGAATGGATGTGGGGGCAGCCAGAGGTGGTATTTCTGCTACCGGTTCTCCAGAACTGGTCAGAACCTGCTGAATACCACCTTTGGTGCTTTTGTATCCCTGATATTCATGTGGAGAAAGAGAAAGCATTACATTCTTGTTCTCATGCAGCAGCAGTTTGCCTCTTCTAACTAATATACCCTATCTGGAACCAAGCAATAGAGTTACCCTTCTCAACGCTAGTCCCATCCTGGCTGTCACTATACAATACAGGAGAACAACAAGACATTCAATGTCACTGTTGTTAAAGGACATTATGGTAAAGCTGGGAAAGTGCAAAAGCTCAGTAAGTGCATTTTCAAGAGTTTCAAAGATAATTTTCCAGATTAATCTATGCATTAGCCCTTAATTTTTTTCCAGTCATCTTTCTTTTCCTTGAGGGATATTGGAAACAAATTATTTATTGCAGAAGTTAAATTGTGATTGTGGTGCATGAAAAAGTATTTTCATCTTCATTTTTAACGGCTTGCAATTGCAGCCTTGAGCAGAAAGTTGCACAGATGAAATAGTTCTGCATGGTGAATGATTAAAACAAACATTGAATTCTTTTGTCCTGATAACTCTTTTTAGGGTATCAGTGTTGAGACTGAGAGCATCATGTTTTCATGACTAAATCTACTTGCTGAAGGGCAAGTTTCTGAATTATTTTGTGATGTCCCAGATTTTAGCAGAAGTACCAATACAATATTATATTTTTATTTCGGTTCCTCTTTCTTTCACATTAATTCATTCTTTAACAAAGTTTCCCATTATAGTGGTGAATAGAATGTATGTGGAAAGCAATTTTGTACATTAGAGTGCATGTATGCTTTTGTGCAGGCAATCTGTAGTGACTGAGACAGATAAACTCTCTGTACTGTCCCTGTTCCCAAGAACCTTTTTTTTTAAATCATACTTGATAACCCAGAATAGGTTTCTATATTCACTGCAAGAAGCGTTTTTCTTTTCCCTTTCTGGTTTTTGAAGAAAAAGTTAAATGGGGCACTCGGGTAGTATGTTTTCTGTAGTGGAAGCCCTAACTGGTTCTATATATTTAATATAGGAATAGATTTCAAATCTTCCTACTTGTTCACCATTTATATGCCATTGTTTCCACTGTGTGTGTAAAACTATAAAACTCTTAAACTCGTGAAGACTCTTTTCAGTAATGTCTCCCAAATACACACTGGAACATGTGTATGGGTGTGTGTGAAAATAAAAATTCCTTTCTTACCTCTAGGTATAGTATGTGTGTTCCTCAATCTCAAATCCTCTACCAGGGATGACTGGACGTTTGAGGGTTCTGTGCATTTTAGCTGTTCCTAGCACTGCACTCTTACAGAGGACTCTGATGTTGTGCCTGGGAACTGTTGGAGGCACTCTCCCAACTTTGGAGTCACAGCCACATACCACAATGTCTGATTGATTGGCCAGTACCTGGCTTCCACCTGGATTTGGAAGTCCCACAGTATCCATAATCTTCCCATCTGGACTTAGGAGATTCTAGCCCCGTGATGGCAAACTTATGGCACGCATGCCAGACATGGCGTGCTGAGCCCTCCCTGTGGGCCTGCATGCCATTGCCCCAGGCCAGCTCCAATCACATTTCTCCACCGCATTTTACTCAATCAATTCCAACTTCTCACAAAAGAAAAAGATCTCACAAAGTTGGAATTGATTGAGTAAACTTTTTCACTCGAGTGCTTCACAATGGAGGGTGGGGTCCCATCCTCCTACTGGAACCCATTACGACCCAAAACCACAATGCGACCCATGTGGCTCTTTCACCCCTCTGCTGCAGTTCCCTATCACCTTTTGTGGCATAGGCATGAAAGACCTGAAACCCTGTCACAGCAATGGTGATGGGCAGAGCCTTAGTGTGGGAGCAAAGCACCTCTGCATTTGCCTTTGTGCAGCAAAAGGATTCCGCCTTCATTGAGGTACATTTGCTGTTGCCACAGCAAAGAGGGCTGTGAGAGAACAGTGGGGGCAGATCTTGCAGGGTGGCTGCCATTCCCCAAGCCTGGCCTTCATCCTCTCTCATCAGTGAGGCCAAGAGAAAGAAGGGGGCGATGCGGGGAAGCGCTCCTCTCCCCTGTCCAAGAGCTGAGTACAAAAGACCAGTGGGAGGGGGGTTGGCAGAAGCAGCCCTATTGGCGAGTCGGATGGTGGAAATGCCTGGCCTGGCTTTTGCAGTGGGACATTGTTTGGCACCTTCAGACATGAGCTGCCTCTTTTGAAATGCACCACGCCTTTTAGGAAGCTGTGCAGTGATGGCTGGGGGCATGGGAGGACAGCAGAGGTATCAGGGATGCCTCCCCCTCCTCAGTAAGCCAGGCCTGGATGAGTGTGGAGAGTTGTGGGCCAAGCATTGGAGGGTCAGAAGGCGCACTCCCATCGCCCCAACATGTGTTTCCAGCACATGCTTCTCTGTCCCGAAGTGGGATTGAGTGGGGGGGAGGGGGGAGGGAGCAGGGAGAAGGGTAGAGGGCTTCTAAAATGAGAATCCTATCTGACTTTCCTTTTGGCATGGAGTGGGGGGAATGCATGAGGCCCTCCCAAGCTCTATTTTCTCTGGCAGAGGGTTGCAGGAGGCCATTGCAGATGAAATAGAGCTTGGGAGGCTGTTTTTGCTGGCAGAGTGCTCGGGCCATCACAGGTGCCCCCGAGACGAGTAATGTTGAGCTGGCCATGCCCACCCTGCCCATACCCAGCCCAGTCCCTCAAAGTCAAACATAATCCTGATGCGGCCCTCAATGAAATCAACACCCTTGTTCTAAACTGTATTCATGTATTGGTTCATATAGTCCTATACCCTGACAGCTACAATACCTGATAGGACTTTCCATGTTGTAAGGAGGCATGTTATTGGTTGGTAGCTGAATGCTGTTGTTCCCTTGTGTGGGTCTTTCATGATTGTCACTGACCTTCTTTGTGCTAACCAGTCTGGGTGGGAGCCTGCTAGCAACTGGTTCATCTTTTCTGCTAGGAATTTGAATACAGCATGTATATCTCAAGACACTGTATTCACGTGTTCAGATCCACCCTTAGCCTATGGAAATTGACTGGGAAATTTATCCAGTCATTCTGTCTTTAACCAACCTACTTTCCTACTTCCCAATATCTTTCTGACAATTTTCCTGACAGTTAGAACAATTAATCAGTGGAACAACATGCATCCAGAAGGTGTAAATGCTCCAACACTGGAAGTTTTTAAGAAGAGATTGGATAACCATTTGTCTTAGGGTTTCTTACCTAAGCAGGGGGTTGGATTAGAAGACCTCCGAGATCCCTTCCAACTCATTCTATTCTATTCTATTCTATTCTATTCCATTCCACACCACTCCACTCCACTCTACTCCACTCTGTTATATTCTACTCTACTCTACTCTACTCTACTCTACTCTACTCTACTCTACTCTGAGAACAAAGTGATGGAAAAAACTCATGGAAGCCACTGGGAGCTCCTAAAACTGCCCCTCCCAAGTAACAAATAAAAGTAGATTTCTCAATGTGCACCAATATATTTTAATAAGTATACGCATCATTTATGCATATCTATTCCCTGTTTTTTGGCAATGTGCACATGTTTTATCACTCACTCCTCTGAAATCCATGCAACTAGCTAATAAGAAAAGTTATTTAAAGAATACTGGAAATTATTAAAAACAGAAATATAGCTATCAGAAATGACTATTAGTTATTAAAAGATTGAAAAATCTAATCAGTCTTAAAGATTTGACTTGAATTTTGATAAGTGAAAATGGTTTTAATCAAAATTCATTTCTCCTATAGTAACCTGGATGACAGAGAGAGTTCAGTATAAAAGAAAGCCTGCCTCCAGACTTCTCCAACTCCATTAGGAACAGAGGGCCAGAGGGGAGAGGCCTTAGTGAATATAATGATAAATATTTATTATCAATTTATAAAATAGCTTGCAGTTTAAATCATGCACTCTTTGTAATAAATAGGTGTAAATTAAGTAATAACATTTTTCAGTTTGTATAGCACTCTTGCTGTAAATTACCACAGATGTCATAAAAAGGAACCAGTAATATGAAATATTATTTCTTTCATGGGAAATGAATGCTGCATACATATTAAAAATGTGTTCGACAATCAAAAATAGTTTGGGGAATCCCAGTCCTATCAAAAGGTTATAAATTGGACAAAGGGGAAAAAGCTCAACCTAACCCTGATCAGAACCTTCCCCTTACATAGATGGATATCTTTTTTCTTGGATTAGACTGCTATCCAACATTTACCACGATACCAAGCAGCTGGGTATAGAGCCAGGTGGCGCAGTGGTTAAATGCAGCACTGCAGGCTACTGCTAGATCAGCAGTTCAGCGGTTCAAATCTCACCGGCTCAGGGTTGACTCAGCCTTCCATCCTTCCGAGGTGGGTAAAATGAGGACCCAGATTGTTGGGGGCAATATGCTGACTCTCTGTAAACCACTTAGAGAGGGCTGAAAGCCCTATGAAGCAGTATATAAGTCTACTGCTATTGCTATTGCTATTGGGAAGAAAGATGGGGAAGGTGGCAGAAAGCACTAGGCAGTGGAAGGATTAACTATGGACCCCATCTGCCTTTCTGGGCAAGTATTTAACTACAGCATATCCTCATGATAGTCAGCTCAGTGTTATTCTATTTATATGAATTAATCTTAGCTTTCTGTCCAAAGACTATTCATGATATTGCTGAATCTTTGATTTTAATAGACAAATTGCCCTTTAATCACTACTGATTCAAAATTCAGAACTTTTTTCATTGACTTCAGTGGCAGTCTTCCCATGTTTTAATGAGTACCCATATTTTTCAGACTATAAGATGCACCTTTTTCACCCAAAAAAGAGGATGAAAATCTGGGTGCATCTTATACACTGAATACAGCATTTTTGGCCTCCCAAAACCCTGCCCCTTCGCAAAAACAGACCTGCATAGGCTTTGGGAGGCCTGCCAATTGCTCCTGGGGGCTGGGGAAGGCAAAAATGAGCCCAAACAGGCCATTTTTGCTCATTTTTGCCCCCCCCCCCCAGCTCCCAGGAAGTACTTTGCAGACCTCTCAAATTCTCTGCATGCAGAGGGTTTGGGAGGCCTGCAGAGTGCAAATTTTTTTTTTTTAATTTACCTCTTCAAAATCTTGGTGTGTCTTATACTCCAAAAAATACAGTATATTTTTGTGTAATGTTGTTATTTCTGTTGTATTAATATTGGGGCAAAGCCCCCATTTTGTTTTGTCATGCCAAGCTGAAGGTACTTTTATTTTGGAATGGCAGACAATGCTGGTGTGATGCAAAAGGACTGCCTGACTAAGGGAATCTTAGATCTTTTAAAAAATCAATTATGTATTGGCAGGAATTGTATTTTAGCCCCTTGCTCTCAGAACAACAGTTATTTCTCAGCACACTCCCTGATTGCTCTCTGTATTGGCAGAAAGCAGTAATATACTTCTTTGATCTCAGTGCAACCAATCTGCCTGAAATCACAGTTTGCTTGGAATCAGCCAAAGGTCCCTGGGCTGCTAAGCACACAGAAACAGCTAAGTGACTTATTTTGCAAAACTAAGTGAGGTCAGACCTGGGAAGCAGTTGCACAGGAAACCTCTGGGAAAGATCAAGCTAAACTAAGATGAAAAAAAAAATCTTCCCTGAAAAAAGGAAGGGCCAACAGCATTTATACTGCTGCCAGGGAAATTATGCAGAGATGTTAATGAAGTCTCCAGAAACGAAGGTTGGATTAGCGTATTCTTTACCTAACTGGTGAAGGGATCAAAATTTACCTTCTTCCTTGAGAGCCTGTTTTTGATTTTGTTCTTTTTGGTTCTGAGTGACAACTTGGGGTTAAACTGTCCCACATATCAGGACTAAATCAAAATCCCATATTTTCCTGTTTATCCATACTGGGAAGAAAACTCCCGAGATGTCTGGCAACTGTTGGACTTCATGTGCACAAGCCAGAGCCCTGATTCTTAGAGGATCCCCCTCTTCCCAAAGGAAAAATATGAACTGATGTCTTAACTCCAGAAAATACTGATACTAACAAATAATCTAATTTCTACCCATTCCTTTTTTATAGCAACTTGTTCTGTATAATTGTAGCTTATCAATCAGAGCTGTCAAACTCCCAGCCTGCGGGCCATGCCCACGCCTGGCTTAGCGAAAGGGGGGGGAGTCCCAATATGTCATATGACACTGCCGTGACGATGTGAGTTTCACACCCCTGCTATAGATGAAAAAGTCTTCCAATTTCTATGTCTATTTAGCTCAACAGGACATTGAGCACAAAATTGTTATCACACCACTCCATTTCCAAGTAGAAATGGGACCGGTGGATTTAGGACTGAAGCTCATACTTCTTAGTTAATGCCTTTAAAATTGTTTTAATTATCTGTGTTCTACATCAGCAGTATTTTGAATGGCTAACAATTGAAGAAACAGTGGAAAAGGTTAAAGGCAAAGAGCTCCTTTTAAGCACTCATATTCTTCCCAATATCCACTCTAGATGGATGTCAAACTGTTTCTCCTTATGTTTTATATTCTTTGAGTAAAACAGTGAGAACCAACTTTTCTAATGTTTTATTATCAACAAATGCTACCCAGCTCAAGGGGAATTCTTTATATGGAAGAATTTTACATTTCAAAATCATTGCATTTTTCAACAGATCCAAATTAACTTTAGTTAAATTTGATTATTTAGAATAGATGCCTGCATTTATGATCCCATGGTGATAAGATGGGATATATTAAATTTTTAGAGTTACACGTCATTGTAAAGTTTGGGAATCCATTTTGTTGGCATTATTGGGACCTAGCTCCCCCAACTTTCTTTCATCCATTTAGATGACTCTGACACATATTCAGACATAGTGAAAAATGCCTTTATGTCTCATCTTCACTTAATTTTCAGATTTTGATATCCCTACTTCAGGGACCTACAACCCCTCCTAAACTAGAAGTACAGCTAGATAAATCCAGGGGTTCTTGTCCAGTGGCTTCTCTGTACTTGAGAGGGGAAATTAGCTTAGTAAAATCCATTCTTTGAGCTTCTCTCTCTTCCCTTTCTCCTTTAGAATTCTCTTGTCCAGCCTCCTGTCATTTCTTTTCTTTTTCTTAAGAGATGTGTATGCTTTTAAGATCCTATTCTGTTCACCACTTGTAAAGGTTCTTTACTTTCCAAGGACAGAACACACCACAGCATTGCAGATTTGTACACAATGCTTCATAGCCTTCCCCAACAACAAGCTATTGCTCTCCATCCTACTAGGACTTGCAAAATGGTGTCCAAACAAACTGTAAAGTGAGGTAGAACCTTCATCTCCTACCAAAAGTTCTTACTTGTTGGGATGAGGTGCTGCCTGAGTGTGGCTATTTCTTTCCTAATTGCTCCCAAGCTCCAAGCAGGAATCCCATCATTGCTTGTGGTCCTGGTAGTCCTCTTGTCAGCTTGTAATAGCTGCCAACCTTCAAACATTGCTTCTACTTCCCCAGCTGCTTTTCCCCTCACACCTATATGCTCCATCTTAGCATTTGCTTTTGTAAGCTAAGGGTCTGGATGGGATGAAGTTACCTGGACTTTAGTGTCCTTCAAATGCAGCATGTTGCTCAATTAGCCAGGCAGCTGGAAGGCTGTTGTGGATACTTATGAGTACATTTGTGAGTGGGCAAGTGAGCGAATGAATGAATGAATGCATGAGCCCATCTCTCAGATTTCCGGCTTATAAACTTTTACAGCCTATAAAACAAGAGCAGTGCTGGGTTTTAAGAAAGTAGAGTGGGAACCATTTCTGCTGGCTGCAGCTGCTTTTCCAAGCACAGAGAAAAAGACATATTAGCACCTGCTGAATATTTACTATAGTCTTTCTTATTTTGAAGGGCTTATATGACTAACTATTACTTTGGGAAATAATTGTTATCTAGTTTAGATAACTTCTCTGAAGTTACCTTGGCCATTTTTTGTTCAGATGGATCCACCAAATGTCCAAACAAAAGAGGCAATAGAAAAAGACTTACAAAGGGAAAAAGAAAACAAAATGTACAGGGGCTTGGTCACCTTCAACAGCTAAAATCCTTTCAAGCTCTTCTTACCAAGAGTGGAGTGTGTTGGATGTGAATGGACCTCATCTCCTGGTTCTGTTCATTGATGCCTTTGTGAACCTTTAATTCATCTCAGCTGTTGTGCATTTTATGTTTGGCATATTTATACATTTTTACCTATTTTTAACATTTAATATTTCTAGCCCAGAGTCATGTATTTGAGACAGGCAGCCATCTAAATATAGTAAACACATTTTTACAATCAGTCACAATAGAGCTGGAAGGGACCTTGGAGGTCTTCTAGTCCAACCCGCTACTCCAGCACCAGTCTTTTCTCAAAAACTTCCAATGATAAAACACCCACAACTTCTGAAGGTAAAATGTTCCACTGATTAATTGTCCTCACTGTTAGGAAGTGTCCCAACCTTGCAGACTTTTAGGTCAGTAAGATCTGTCTTGCTCTGCAGGCCTTAGGGTTAAGATGAGTAGAGTCCCCATTTTTAAAAGTTAGAATGTACTTCACCCCCAATTAATTTTTTTGTTGTTTAATAATTTTCAATGATATGTGCCATTTTTGTATTTGTTGGCTTCAGGGTTTTTTTTTTACTTCCCTTTTTTATGTACCCAAAGTCACATTTTCTGAATCTGGCAATCATTAAAATACTTTTAAAAGTTTTTTAAAAATACAGTACATTGAATCGAGGTAGGGGAATGGTTTATGGGGCTCACTAAATAGCAAAATCTATTATTACAGAGCTCATTACAAGGAACTTCAAGCTTAAGTCAATAGTTTCCTTTTACTAATAAATATTCTTGGAGATATTATTTCATTTAATGTGGATTGTAAAAGCACCAGTAATTGACATGCGGCTGTACAACCTCCAGTCATCAGGACATGCTCCAGAAGAATATGCCACTGCTGCAGAGCTATGAATTTTGGCTCCGAGGCTGCAGGCATGATCAGTAACATTATGCAGCAGATAGAATCAAGTCAAGAGTCACTCACCCTTTCCAGGCTAAGTGAGAAATGGATGGAGTAGAAAAAGAAAAAAAAAGATTTTAAAACAATATTGCAAAGAAAATTTGATTCACAGTTGCTATTAGAAAAGAAATGTGTGCTCTGAAGAGATAAAAGTGAAGATGCATCTATCAAAGCAAGATTGCTGAGGCAAGAACTGCAGTAATTCAAGAAACAATTAGCTGTCACCCCTAAGGGGAAGCAGACTGTGAAAAGTAGTTAGCTGATGATATCATCTTTATATTATGAGTGGCTTTAGAGGAGAATTCTCACTTCTATGGACAAAAAATGATAGTTAAACCTGGAGAAGTGGTCTAATCACTGGCTATTCACAGTTGTCAGAATCAACTTGTTTTAATTTTAAACCCTGTCTGTTTCATTCAATCTGCCATAATCAATGGCTGGGTCCACTTATTATATTAAGGCATTAGAATAACAGCCTTGTTGGATCAGCGAAAGCCCATCCCCAGTTTGGCTTTTTGGTTGTAGAGTAACCATGTAGATGTCTCTCGGGTGCTTGTGTAGCAGGAAACAGAGACATATTTCTCACAAAGTTATTTCCCTGCAATTATCTGGAGGCACACTACTCCCAAGCCGAGACAACAATCTACCAGCCCATAATAGACTTGTCCAGCATGAATTTATCCAATTCTTCTTTAAAGTCATCCAAGGTGGTGTCCACATTTTGGACAGGTTAATTATGTGCTATGTGAAGAAGAGCTTGCTTGTGTCTGCACTAAATTTTCTTTCAATCAGTTTGACTGGATGACTGCTTGTCTTAATGTTTGAGAAAGGGAAGAAACTTCTTCCTATCTATCTTCTCCATGTTGTGCATGATTTCATCCATCTCACTCATGCCGTTTCTCACACATCTTTTTTCCATGTTAAAGAATCACAAATATTGTAGCTAATTTTCAAACTCCACTAATACTTTTGGATTTTCTCAATAGCACTTTTTCCACCTATTTTTTTTCCTTTTTCAAACATAGTGACCTGAAATATAGACTGTTCTTCAGCTACAGACATACTGTACTGTAGATTTGTATAGGGATATTACAGTGGTAGCATTGTCCATCCCTTTTAACTGAGATCTTTTGAATCAGTCACAATGTTCTGATTCATACATATTTGAGGCCTGTTCAAATAAACGTTATATAGGTCAGGGTCTCTTTATTTCAATGCACCAAAATGAATTAAAGCACATTACTAATTTAGTAAATCTAGCTGTTGCACTATTAGATAAAGGTAAAGGATCCCCTCGCACATATGTCCTAGTCGTTCCTAATGTAGCCAGCATGACTAAATGGCAAAGGCGCACGGAGCACTGTTATGTTCCCACCAAAGTGGTCCCTATTTTTCTACTTGCATTTTTACATGATTTCAAACTGCTAGGTTGGCAGACGCTGGGACAAGTAATGGGAGCTCACTTCGTTACACTGGGTGATTCAAACCACCAAACTGCCAACATTTCTAATCAACAAGCTCAGGGTCATAGCCACTAAGCCACCATGTCCCTCTGTTACACTATTAAACTTCCTTAAAAACCATAGTGGTTGTGTTTAGATGTAACACTAAGTTAATGTAGGAACATCCCAGAGGAAGCCTTATGACTTGCTACCATTTATCCAGAGTGAGAATTCTTTTGGGCATTAATTTTGCTTAATTAATCTCAGAATATAATTTTTTTACTGTAATGGTTCCCCTGTTAAACTCTGGTTAATATTAAAACAACATTCTTGGCTTGAATGAAAAACTATTGGACAGCAAGTTGGGTGGCATATGAATGTAGTAAATAATAAATAGCTATTAATTGAAACAAAAGCTTTTGATTTTCCAGGAAAAAAATAGTAAATTTTTAACAAATTTAAAATTAACTAAAGGAAAAAAGAAAATTGTAGAATCTAAAGTTTATGCAAATAAAACTAAACAATTGTCCTATATTTTGAGATGGATAAGCTGAATTTTAAAACATTGCTTTGATCCATATTGATATCAGTTTATGAATGAATTATTTTGATGAATCAGACAAAAATGTCATCTTATTCATCAATCTATTTCAAGGAGTGAAATGAATTCCCACTGAGAATGGCTCTGGAAAGGCCATTTAATAGTGTTCCCCTACATCATGTGATACAAATTTAATGTATTTAAAGGATTATGAATTATTATGGCTGGAATCATTAAAAAACCCATCTTCCATTTAGTTGCCTAAAACTGCTTTTCAGTTGAATTAGGCTTTAAAATTTAAATTGACCTTGGATATTTTTTATCTATTTTGGTTTGGGGGTTTTGTTTTTTTGTTTTTTTGGTTATTATTCACTTGTTTTATTTATAGAACACCCAAAATCTCTAAACTGAGCAATGTTCAAGGTCTCTAATTTGGCCTAGTAGATTTGCATGGAGACCAAACTCAAAACAAGCAACTGATATGCCTTTTTACAAATAAATGTAAGGAGCTGGCACAGTGCCAATCAGATTCTTAACTTTTAGTTCTGCATGCTGCTGTTGAATTTTTGGGAACTGTAGATCCTGATTAACTCTTGCACATCCTTCAGATGATAAGTATATTCCAGCCTCTGCAATTTCTGCTTCTAAGCCATCACAAAAGCATCTAAAACAATACCCTGTGAAGTTTGCTTGCTAATTACTGTATGCATTTTATACAAAATACTTTCTTTTGCTTATTTTTTTTATAAAGGACTCTCATAACATTGCTATATTATTAACTTGCTAAGTATTTCATTTTTATTGTGGTTTATTATTATTTTTATCCAGCCCATTCTCTCATCTTCATGGTTGAGCAGTCTTTTACTCATGTCTTTTCATTTCTTCTGAACTCTGCATTCTGACAGCTACATCACACTGGAGCCATGGTCTACTAGCTATATTTCTTCTGCCTATGATTCATTTAACCCACTCTGTTTCTATTACCAAGGTAAAAAAAAAAGATGCACATTTTTCAGAATCTCACTATCAGATTTAGGTGAAAGCCCAAACTGAATAAGTTTTATAGCATCTCAATAACTTAGTATATTTTGGCATGTAATCCTAGTTGCTTTTTAGTCAAAAAGTGAATCAAAATTAAATATTATGCAGTACTTAATAAAATATGCATCTTCTTGTGCTTTTGGGATATTTTATTATGCAGTACTTAATAAATAAAATATGCATCTTCTTGTGGTTTCAGGATATTTTTCCTCACCAAAATAAGAATCATCCCCAAAGGAGCTTTCTCAGGATTTGGAGAAGTGGAAAAAATGTATGTATTTTCAAATATACTCAGTATGTCTAGTTTATATATTTTCATGCCTTGGTCCTTTGTATGCCTTCTCTTCCATGACTCACAGTGGTTTTAATTCAACTAGCCTAGAGCAACTTCATGCCTTCTAGATATGCTCAACATCAGTTCCTATTATTCCCAGCCAATATACAGAGCAGACACTTATAAGAGTGACAATCCAATTATAAGAGCTATCAAATTGAATTAAACTGGAATGTTGATGTGGATTTAGTGAATGATCTGCAAAGAGCAAAACAGAAGTAGCCTTCCAAAGCAGTGTTATCTAACAACTCGATAGAGAGATGATAGAGATGTGAGATAGATAGAGATAGAGATAGAGATAGAGATAGAGATAGAGATAGAGATAGAGATAGAGATAGAGATAGAGATAGAGATAGAGATAGAGATAGAGATAGAGATAGAGATAGAGATAGAGATAGAGATAGAGATAGAGATAGAGATAGAGATAGAGATAGAGATAGAGATAGAGATAGAGATAGAGATAGAGATAGACACAGAGACAGAGACAGAGACAGAGTCAGAGACAGAGACAGAGACAGAGACAGAGACAGAGATTGCATTGGCATCCATCAGTTTCAAAAGACTATGGTATCGTGTTGTGGAAAGAGGTAAAGCTGGAGTGTCCTCTCCAGAGCACGAGGCCTGGGTAGATTAATATGGAGGATAGACTGTTACCCAAGTAGCATATCCCCTCTCCACTTGCTGAAATAGTCCAATGGAACGGCAGAGCTGATACGATTGGTTCCAGATGCATCGTAGGAGTTACCAGAACACAGTTGTACACAGTCCCAAACTGCTTCCTGGACTCCGGCTCCGGATTTTGCCTCAAGGTTGACTCCTGAAACCTTTTCCAGTAGTGGATATATCCACAAGGCAATGGAGATTTGTAATCAGAGTTTCTCTTCTCCTAGAACATGGTTCTGCTGCTTTATCTGTCGTTGGGGTGTAAAGCTTTGTTCCGCCTTCAAAACCATTGACCGTCTTCTCCTATAACCCTGGAAAGGGGCCCTTACGAGGTGCTACTAGCTGGGCCAATTGAACCAAGGTTTTTTAAGGAGGTGTTACTTCTCCATTACTCACCCTTTGTCCTGGCTTATGACATGCAGAACCTGACTTCCCAAACATTGAGCCCAGGATGGCGGGTTTAGATAGAGATAGAGATAGATGGAGATGATAGAGATATACATACACACACATATGGGTTTTATTATAACTCAGTTGAACACCAAAATCAATGACAGGATAGACATTTGCAATGTTATTGCAAGACTAAGCAGCAGACTAATCCATCAGGAGTCAGAATTCTATGTAAGGCTTGGGGGGTAGCATCACAGCATTTTGCTAGCCATCTTGCAGATTGGTACATCTCCATGGAGACACCCTTGCTCTTACTTGTTTGTTCAGAAAGGGCTTCTGAATTGAGCTTTGAATCTCTGCCCCAAAGTACTGCGCTGATAGCATCAGGAACAATAGCAATTGTTAAACTTCCCTTCCCTTTATAAAATATAAATCATCAGTACCAAAAGTGCTTTTTCAAAAGGAAACTGGAGTTTCTTGCTTTTCTTTGAAGACATTTCACTTCTCATTCAAGAAGCTTCTTCAGCTCTGACTGAATGGTGGGGCACTTGAATAGCCCTCTCTCAACAGAAGGGGAGGGATATAACATTTCCAGTCTACAACAAAGTCCTCTCAGGAGTTCCAAGAAGGTTCCACACCCATTTGCACTATTCAGGTTACCTTGAGGATACAGATAAACCTTCAAGTGGCCTCAAGGACTCTCTAAAAGAATACAAATGACTAGCTGTCTACAAAGAATATAAATCTTTCCATTCCCCATCATCCAGTCAGAGTTGAAGAAGCTTCTTGGATAAGAGGAAAGTTGCCTTCAAAGAAAAATAAGGAAGTCTAATTGAAAGGAAAAAAGGGGGGAAATAGATCCAGGAAACTACAGACCTATCAGCCTGACCTCAATACCAGGAAAGATTCTGGAAAAGATAATCAAGCAACGAATTAGAGAACAGCTAGAAGTAAACAAAGTAATAGCCAAAAGTCAACATGGATTTGTCAAAAACAGATCATGCCAGACTAATCTTATTGCATTCTTTGACAAAGTGACAAAATTAGTGGACCAGAGGAATGCCGTCGATATAGTTTACTTGGACTTCAGTAAGGCATTTGATAAGGTAGACCATAACCTACTACTAGATAAAGTAGAAGAATGTGGGTTAGACAGCATCACCACCAGATGGATTCGTAACTAGCTGACCAACTGCACTCAACATGTAGTCCTCAATGGAACTGTATCTACATAGAGGGAAGTATGCAAGGTTCTGTTTTAGGCCCAGTACATCTTCATCAATGATTTGGATGAGGGAATAAATGGGGAAGTCATCAAATTTGTAGTTGACACCATGCTGGCAGGAATAGCAAACAATCCAGAAGATAGGCTTAAGGTACAGAAGGATCTTGACAAACTTGAACATTGGGCACTATCTAATAAAATGAAATTCAATGGTGAAAAGAGTAAGGCTCTACATTTAGGCAAGAAAAACAAAATGCACAGGTACAGTATAGGTGGTACCTTGCTCAATAGTAGTAACTGTGAGAGGGATCTTGGAGTCCTAGTGGACAACCATTTAAATATGAGCCAGCAGTGTGCAGCAGCTGCCAAAAAGCCAACACAGTTCTAGGCTGCATAAACAGAGGGATAGAATCAAGATCATGTGAAGTGTTAATACCACTTTATAATGCCTTTGTAAGGCCACACTTGGAATACTGCATCCAGTTTTGGTCGCTACAATATAAAAAAAGATGTGGAGACTCTAGAAAGAATGCAGAGAATAGCAACAAAGATGATTAGGAGACTGGAGACTAAAACATATGAAGAACAGTTGCAGGAACTGGGTATGTCTAGTTTAATGAAAAGAAGGACTAGGGAGGCCTGATAGCAGTGTTCCAATATCTCAGGGGTTGCCACAAAGAAGAGGGAGTTAAACTATTCTCCAAGGGACCTGAGGGTAGAACAAGAAGCAATGGGTGGAAACTAATCAAGAAGAGAAGCAACTTAGAACTGAGGAGAAATTTCCTGACAATTAGAACAATTAATCAGTGGAACAGCTTGCCTCCAGAAGTTGTGAATGCCCCAACACTGGAAGTCTTTAAGAAGATGTTGGATAGCCATTTGTCTGAAATGGTATAGGGTTTCCTGCCTAGGCAGCGAGTTGGACTAGAAGACCTCCAAGGTCCCTTCCAACTCTGCTATTGTATTGTAATTGCCTCTTGAAAAAGCACCTTTGGGACAACCATGATCTGAATGACTGAAAATCTCCATAGACACCCGTAGAGGAACTTTCTCAAGAAGGAAAGTGGGGTAGGCTTGGTTCCTTCACCCAAAGCAAAATAATTATATACTTGAAGTCTTTATGTCTGCTTTTTGATTTTACCAATATGTTAAAGCAAAGCCAAACAAGGCAAATTACATATCACCCAATTCCTATTTATTCATAAATCATAATTAAGGATACCATGGTTTATCTCATCACAGTTTAGTGTGTATATCCAGCTAAACATAATAAATATACCACATGATAACACAAGAAATCTTCAACCAATAACCCCATTTAATACAAGTAAAACTTCTTACAATTCAAAATATTCCTTTGGCCATCAATTGAAAGTTGCTTCTCAGTAGACAACATTAAATCCTGATTCCTGGAACAACAGAACACATGGAAAATATGTAAATTGCAGTGTGAAGGTCATATGCATCAAGCAATTTGATAAGAGACCATATTTATTATTTAATTCTGTAGCAGAGAAAGAAATATCCAGACTCTCTCATGATCCCAACTCCGCAAAGCTCAATCATCCATTTCAGAGAATACACTTATTCAAGGACTTAATGCTTCTCCTCAATGCTCTTCATTCCCAAATGCATTTTCACTGCCAGTAGAGACTTTGGAGGGATTGGCCTGAATCTAGTGTGAACTCATTTTCCTTGTGCAAGCTCTTCTTGCTGGCAAAATTTAGTACATTGAAATTTTCATTCCCATTTTCTACAGATAAGGCCTTAGAGAGAGAGCGTATTTGGAACCATCCTTTCCTCTGAAAGGATGGGTGAATTTTTAATTCATGAAATCTCTGTGGGAAATATATATTTATTGTGAGATTTATTTATTTATTTAAGCAGATTGGCAGGTTGCTAGGATGCCATATATGTATTGAAGTATATAATTTGTATACTGCAGACAAAATAAATTTTATCACATAGAAGCATTACATTATTAATAGTTGTTTCCTTCAAACAGCATACTATTCGTTTTAATATCAGTGTACATGTGCGTGCACATGTGCAACCATGATGTTATAGAGCGGGAGGAAGAAGCTCACACAAGGAGTTTCTTGTTCTATGTGCAGATATATCACTTGATTATGTAGTTTATGTCCAGCAATTATCATGACTACTGACGATAAATGTTTTAAGGCTTATATGTTTCATTTGTCAGCTATTTCATATTTCATTGCTACTTCTCATCTGCAGATGCTGCTAATGCTGATTGGTCTCATTTGCATATTCATTACATACCCCCGTTTTCAGAGCAGTTTCCCCACAGAGTTGCCATAGCACATTGGTGTATTTTCAAAAGAAAGTCACTCTTTAGCATTTAGACTTCTGTCTTTCGATTAACAGTATGTGTCCCTTGTATCACCTCCCGAATCAACACTTTTTCACATATTATACAAGGTTGGCAGCTCGTTTCCAGGTAATGAAAGACGATATAAACCTTTTACAGATAGATTCTTCAGTTGTCCCTACTCTCTAAGGAGTCTTGGTAATTTGCATAAACTGCCCACTCCAAGTAAGCACACGGAGAGCCTGCCTCATTTTCTGCCTTAGTTCCCCCTCAAGGCTCAGAAAAGTCACCAAGTGGGAGAACTGCAATCTCCCAAGAAATCATAATTTAGCCTACTGCAACACACTCTACACAGGGTGGCCTCTGAAGAACATTTGGAAATTTATTTGGTGCAGAACATGGCTGTGCAGGTAGTAAATGGCGCCAGGTATATGGTGCATATGATGCCACTTTTATGTGACCTGCATTGGTTACCATAGGCTTCTGGGTGGAATTCATAGGGCTGGTTGTCACCTTTAAAACTCAGTTTACTTGAAGGTTACCTTTTTCCAAATGTTTCTACCCATCTCCCCATTCAACATGATCTAGCAGATCAGCCAAAGAATGTCAGTTGGCAGGGATTACAAAATTGGGTTTTTTTCTGCAGAGGCCCCTGGTGTATGGAATATTATCCCTTTGGAGATTACAATGGCCCCAACCCAATCATTTTTTCATAAGGCTCTATAAACATGGCTAGGTTTACAAGTCTGGGATACTGAATGTGTAAAGGGCCCCATTTTCTGATTTTATTGCTGACTGTTCAGGTACCTCAGCTACTATGACTATTTATTTTGGATGCTTTTATTGTTTTTTACTGCTTTAAAATGTTTTAGTGTTTTAATTGTAATACACAGTTTGTTTTAAACTATAAGCCACCCAAAGTCATTGATTGAAATAAGCATCTATAGAAATTCAATACATAAATCAACACACACACACACAAACACACACACACACACACACACACCTTGATTTGCCAAACTTCAAAATACCACTTTATTGACTGTTTAAACTCAAAACATTTCAATAACACATGCACCCATATCATAGAAATGTTGTTGTTGTTAGTTGCGAAGTTGTGTCCAACCTATCACGATCCCATGGCCTTCCTGTTTTCTACCATCCTCTGGAGTCCATTTAAGCTCACACCTACTGCTTCAGTGACTCCATCCAGCCACCTCATCCTAAGTCATCCATCCCCTTCTTCTTTTGCCCTCAATCTTTCCCAGCATTAGGCTCTTCTTCAGTGTGTCCTTCCTTCTCATTGGGTGGCCAATGTTTCATTTTCATTTTCAGGATCTAGCCTTCTACAGAGCTGTCAGAGTTGATCTCCTCTAGGACTGACCAGTTTGATCACCTTGCAGTTCAAGGGATTCGCAGAAGTCTACTCCAGCACTATAGTTCAAAGGCCTCAATTCTTTGATGCTCAGATTTTCTTATGGTCCAACTTTCACAGCCATACATTGTAATTGGGAAAACCAAAGCCTTGATTATACACAGTTTTGTTGGCAAGGTGAAATATAGAAATGCACAACTCTGAAGAAATCTTTAGAAGGCTTCTTTATCTCACTGAACCTGAAGTATTCCTTTATTGAAGGAAAACATCCCATCCCTCCTCTTCCATACTATCTCCTTGAAGGTTCAGAAAAATTCTACCCTGTCTGAGAATAATGATGAACTTGGTCCATCCCATGCAACATTTGCCCTAGCAAGAATACTTCTCCTCCAGTCAGCTTCTCAAATGAACCTGGATGAGACTGGACATCATCCAAGTCTAGCTTGCAAGTAAGGCAGAAAAGCCCATAGCCATTTCTTGCTCTTCCTAACATTAAAAAGAACAAGTTATGAAATAAATATAAGGTACTTGGTTGCCCTTTCATGATATCCAACATCAGTTGTCTAAAACAGCTGCATCTCTAATGCCAATCCAGCTTTATTAAACTACCTACCCCCTTGTTGGTCAAAGCATGAAAGAATGCACCTCCATACCCACCCATGATCCTGTATGGCTTTGCTTTTAGCCTTCTGAGCTGAAAAGCAGAGTGTATCATAATACTGCAGAAACAGTCCAGATTTTTCTATTTTCCAGAACCATTCATAGGCAGTGAATCTAAAAATACAGACATAGCTTTTGCAGCATGGGATTCTCTTACATCTTACACTTACTTGGAGAAAATGGGGAAATCATTTCAAGGACTCTGGCAATTAGGAGTTTTATTTTATTTTATTTTAACATAAATATATTCACACTTAACAAAAAGTATCAATCCACAGCACTAAAATATCTGATTATTCCCTACAAATCCAAAATAAAATCTGGAGCGTACAGCTTGCAAATATATATATATATATATATATATATATATATATATATATATATATATATATATATATATATATATATATATATATATATATATATACTCTCTGTGTGTGTGTGTACTCTATGAATAATAACAAAAATGAAACAGATCATAACTTAAAATAAGACAGATTAAGGAAGCAAAGTCTTCATTTCATTCCAAAAGTGAAAGAGTGGACATGTTATGCCAGAGCTACAAAACCCCTAAGCAAGTGAGCAGCTGGCTCCATGACATTATGTGTTTGTCCAGAAGGAGAAAAAGACCCATGAAGTTGCTTTGGTGTGTGTGTGTGTGGGGGGGGTATTGGCTGGGAATCAGGAATGGCCAAATTTTCTAATTCCAACCTAGGATGTCAGTCTAAAGCAAACCTTGTTTGGTGAAAAATACAATTCTTTTCAGATTCTTTGATAAGTTCCACTGCATGGAACACTAGGTAGCTGGCTGTTGGGTTTGCACTTGCAAACCTTTTCAGAACTGGTAAAACAGGTTCTAGCCCCATGTACTTCCATCAGTTGCTATTAAGTATTGCTCTGAGCCCATTAACCTACACCTCAGGGGTGGGTTTCAACCGGTTCGCGGCGGTCCCCGCGAACCGGTTGGTCGGCGAACCCAGAAGTAAGTAACTTCCGGGAACGGCGAAGGGCCCACCCACTCGCCCACGCTCCTTACCGGTCTTTGAAGGCTTCTGCGCTTCCACGCAGGTGCATGGCACATACAGCGCCTGCGCGATTCTCCACGAGCAGCTGGATGGCACATACAGTGCCTGCGTGAGTCTCCGCGAGCAGCTGGAGTATCACGCAGGCGCTAAGATACATGCGTGAACTTTGCACGTGCACGAGGACGCCGCCGGCTCTGTTCCAACCGAACCGGTTGGAACTGGATTAGCAACCCACCCCTGCTACACCTCTAAGTTACCAAATACCTCAAAAAGTGAGTTTACAGAAGATGTGATAAATGTAAATTAGAAAAAGGTCCTGTTCTCCACAGATTTATACAATCAAGGGACTTTAGAATAAGGGAAAGACAGGCAACAGAAAACAACCTCAATGATAACATTCAAAACCCACCAGGAAAAACTTGAAAGATGTTATCAGGTATTCTGGGGAAAGGATAGAAAAGCAGAAGCCTCCTCTATTTGACAAATGGTGAGGCAGAATTTTTGACATTATTTCAGCTATTTGTGTGGTTTTAAAAAGATCTTTCAGGTATCTTAATTAAATTACAATTCATAAAATGCTTCCTTTTGAATAGCATCTATATGAGTTAAATATCAAAATGCACAGAGAAGTGCATGTAGATTAGGTGGTCTGTACTCTCCACGGTACACTCTCAGAAAGCAACAATGTAGCTATGCGTAATCTCTACTAATGTAAATTAAGAGTATTTAACTCCCTCTTTGTCCTAAGGCCAATGTGCACACTGCTGAATTTTCATAATCATATGCATTTCTTCTCAAGCACTGGAGAATAGCCTTTAATATGCTTTTCTTATTCTTAAAAAATTGGCATGTGAAAAAAAAATCTATTTGAATGGCAGAAACTAGATAAAATATGCCACAAATAGTTTGGATATTCAACCAATAGTCTGTGGGTTATATTTCATCATTGAAGTACTTTTAGTTGAGCCTAAAGGAATTTTACGGCATGTGTTTATTCTGTTGCCTACTGAAGATCCAGGAGCAAAACTGCACATACTTCTTCCTGGCGTAGATTATTGCTTAGAAGAATGATATGCAATCCTCTCAACCCAGGGGCCACAACTAAATAGCTGACTATGAAACATAAAATCAGTTATTTGCTGCTGAATATCTGCAACCTCCAAACACAACCTGATCATAATGTAGACACTCGGCAGCAAATAACTGATCTTCAGCAATGTGATTTGGGCCTTAAAATAAAGTAGCAATTATCAAATCTATTTTCCATTTCAATCATCCACCTAAAACAGCCCTAAAGGCAAAAATATGTGTTGAGTTCCTCACTCTAACAATTCCCTTCTATGGCTTGTTTTGCTCTATCCACCTAACTAGGAGATACCTGACAGATAGCTGTTTACCATCAAGGCCTATCAGTGTGAGTGACCTTGACCACTATGTTATGTTTTCAGTTTCTTGAAGAAGTAACAAAAAGAGTTGATCGTTTATGTTATTCCTGCCAATAATCTACTACTACTGGCTATCAAAGAGCAGGTATTTTCCTAGATATATTTTAAAATGTTTGGAATCAATGGGCCAAGAGCAATATTCCATAAAACCATGAGACTTTATGAGACAACCAGGGTGTTAAATATTTATAAGCTCGGCCTATATACCTAGGTCAACCATTATATATGAACCATTATATGGGGAAAATGGTGCACAGAGGAAAAGTGATATTTTCTTCTCAGCTGGGTACCAAATTGTAGCTATTGACTTATCTGCAGAACTCAGTGGGGCTATTTGCAGCCTGCACAATGCTTTCTCAACAATTGCTGAAGCCTTGCAACAAGGCCACTACAAAGAGTTGGCTCAAAATGATGGCATTGATTTCAGCAACCCTAACTGTAGTTTAAAATGCAGAGAAAGAATGATAAAGTTCTGCACTTTTTAAGAGCGTGCAACATATTTTTCCCATTTATGGAGCAATTACATCCTGTTGTACATTATTATGTTTTGCTTTTATTTCTCTACAGTAAAAGATGTGTATGCTTTTGCATTTTAATTTGCATTTTAATTTATAGCAACCTCCTGTGCCAAAACCTTAAAACATAGATGAGTTTAGAACTTTGCTTCTTAATTGGCGATCTGCAGCTATTCTGCCATTTCTGCATAATCAGAAAATACAAAAAGAAATATTTAAATGCACTGATTTTAAAGTTGTGGGGTAATGTGAAACAGGAAAAGCTCTGAACATTAAAAAAAATCATATTCATGCCTAAGAAGAAAAACAAAATGAGGTCTGTTCCTTAATTCTGCTATTCTTTCTCATTGCTTTTTAAGAAAATCCATAGCATTTGATTTGAAGCTGACCTTATTTAATCATACTGATTGTGAGAAGCTGAAGGCTAATTAGAAGACAAGTTGCTACAGTAATTTCTGGGCCATGAACCAAAAGAAAGAATATTTGGTAGTTTTACCAGAATTGTTTATAGAGAGTAGCTGAGGCTTTCAAAATTAAAAGATAATTCATCCAATTCAGTTGTGGAACACAAGTGAATATATGATCTATCACAAGGAATATTTTACTACTGTTTATTTTCTTTTCACAATTTCTAAATTATGTGCCACTTTAAAATCATGCCACTTTTATTAAGAAATAATAGTGTCCATGTGTGCACGTACAAATATATAACATAGATCAAAGGTGTCCAAACTTGGGAACTTTAAGACTTGTGGCCTTCAACTCCCAGAATTCCCCATGCTTGCTGGGGAATTCTGGGAGTTGAAGTCCACAAGTCTCAAAGTTCCCAAGTTTGGACACTCCAACATAGATAGATGGATTAACAGGCACAGTGGTCAACAATTTTCTATTGGATTGAGGCAGCAATGGAGTAGCTGCACATTTCTGTTTAAGACCTAAGAACCTGAACCAGAACTAAAATTTTGGCAGAAAAAAATTGCAAGATATTAGAATTAAACAGAACAAACATACCTTTTTTTGCTAAAGTTTATGTTAGGCTTATAGGCTAGAAGAAGAAGGATGAAAGGGAATCAAAGAATCCATCTACAATGGTAGTTGGCAAGATGTGATTGGATACTACTATACAGATATCTTAGCTGGTACTTACAAAAACCTCCATCTACAGTTTATCTTTATTTTTATATTCCTTTTTTAAGATTCTTTAATTATTTAAAAAATGAGAACCCATCAACCCATGACATACTAGTCTTCCACATTTTTAAGAGTACCAGTGTTGTTTGTCTGTAAACAATCTTATGAAATAAGCAATGTAAGTGGCTGCCAATTAGTATATCCCACAGCCAGGAAAAAATGCACAGGTAAGCTAGGATGGTACAGAGCAACCTGACATGTTACAGGGGATGACAGAGCAATCATGAAATGTTTTCAGGTAAATGAGGGTAATGTGACCAGGTCACATCCATCATAGTGGATATTTTATGAGAGCATCCACAACAAAATTGAAAAATTCAAATATGCTCATCAGCAGAAAAAAAGTATTGACTGTTCCTGGTCAACAATCAAACGTGTGTGTGTGTGTGTGTGTACCTTAAAAACAATATAAGTGGTAACCATATAATATTGGTGCTATTTATATAGCACCTCATTAGGTAGCACCTAACATTATTTTTTTTAAAAAGAAATGAAGTATAGGAAAAATAGGACAAATAAAGATTAAAATGTTTTTAAATTTTGTTTTTCCTATTTTTAACAGTAGATATTCATAAGTATTTACTTTGATTTGAATATAGTAGAAATACAGTAGTAATTCATACATTTCACTATAAAGGGAAAGAAAGAACTCTGTCTGGATATTAACAATGGAACCATTTCTAAAATCTGATAATTAACTTGGACCAGAAAGGACAGCATAATGTAACTTTAAGAATAACGTCTGGGGTCAAGCACAAAATTTACAGATCCTTCCCAAAGAAGTTTGCAAAATGTAACAGAGGGGAACACAGAATATGACAAGGTAGAAAAAGCATATAAACAAGAGATCCAGTTGTAACAATTACATTCCTTGGAGGTGTGCTATATATGCCTGTTTTGGTGAAGACAGCTCTCAGTTGGTTAATTCTATTGGAAATTTACATTCAAGATAGAATAAGATAGCAAGAAAATACAGAAATTAAGGAACTGCAGTATTGTAGCAATTTGGAGATGAACTACTTTATCTAAAAACGGAAGGTTTAGAGAAATAGCCAGGGAAAAAAACTAGACAAAGTAGTAGAAGTTAAAAGTAAAGGTTCCCCTCAGACATAAGTGCTAGAAGTTTCCGACTCTAGGGGGCGGTTCTCATCACCGTTTCAAAGCCGAAGAGTCAGTGCTGTCCAAAGATGTCTCTGTGGTCATGTAGCTAGCATGACTAAACACTGAAGGCACACAGAACCCTGTTACCTTCCCACCAAGTGGAAAAAACTTGCATTTTTACATGCTTTCAAACTGCAAGGTTGGCAGAAGCTGGGACAAGTAATGGGAGCTCACTACGTTATGCGGTGCTAGGGATTCGAACCACCTAACTGCCGACCTTCTGATCGACAAGCTCAGCATTTTAGCCACTAAGCCACTTACAGTAGAAAGCTAGCAAGATCTAAATAGAGACCAAATATTCTGATTATTAATTTTGGTCTTCTTGAGACTCAAACCTATCTGACTAATTATCTGCCAGAACATGAAAGGAGGAAGAGGAAGGGAAGGCAGTGATAGCAGAAAAGTTTAAAATTTAAGCAGCGTAAGCCTGACTATTGGTTTTCTTCTGCTCACTTCTGCATTGCTAGACCTGCCAAAATAGTAACTTCCTCCTCTGCTTCTTTCTGCATGCTGTATAAATTAAAAGATAAATATTACAATTATTTTAAACCTAGTGCGTTCTCAAATAAAAAACAATCCCTTTAAGAGGGAGCTAGTATTCAAGGAAGTAGAAGCTGCATCTAGTTGTTCAGCTTGGCTGAATTGCAAGAGACAGCTCATAAACCTAAAAGACACATTTTTATAGAAGATGGGTTGGTTTGTTTTATTCACAATTTGAT
This sequence comes from Thamnophis elegans, assembly GCF_009769535.1. Taxonomy (NCBI): domain Eukaryota; kingdom Metazoa; phylum Chordata; class Lepidosauria; order Squamata; family Natricidae; genus Thamnophis; species Thamnophis elegans. The sequence continues at coordinate 102,025,192 of NC_045544.1, read as the reverse complement.
TTTTTTTAAAGTGAAATATAGTGTCACTGTAAAGCACCTGCTGTTCCCAGCTTCATCATAATGTGTAATGTAGTGGAATTAGCAATAGAAATGCAGTTAATCTCATTTCTCGTTATGAGTGGATAATTTATATAAGGGTGGATATAAATTTTGATGTTTGCATTTTCTAAGTTCTTTATAAGGTTAATTAAATATGGTCTTTCTCTACTGTCTCTCTCCTGGGGGAGAAAAATAATACTTAGCAGCCCAATTTATTCTAAGAACCTTGTCAAATGCCCTAAGTGGATGCAAAGAAGGTGTGAAGAAAGGAAGATATTAACATTTATAGTACATATCTCAGCTTCAGCCTCCAAAAGTTCACCTGAAAACCTGAACCCCATATTTACATATTGTATTTCTGAACCTGTCCAGTCTGCCTTTAATATACACTGATTGTCAATCAGATCGGTAGAAAATTGGTTTTTTCTGTGAAGATTTCATGTTTAATGGAACTCCTTTCTCATGGGAGATATATCTGGAATCATCAATCAACCTTTTAAGCAGACCTTAAAAAGTCATCCATTTTGAATTGTTTTTCACAAAGTGGCTAGGAGGATTTTGTAAAAATTTCTTCATTCATAAAGCTTATGGCTTAAAATTCTATTAATTGTTAAATATACTATTTATGAGTGTATTTCTAGTCAATGAAACCTTCAAATGGCTAAATACTGTGTGATATTACAAATTTCCCATTCTCCACTTTTAAGTGCTAGGCCCAGTGGTGGGATTCAGCCAGTTTTCACCTATTCGGGAGAACCAGTTGTTAACTTTCTAAGCAGTTCAGAGAACCGGTTGTTGGAAGAAATTTCCTTTTGTTTTTTGTTTTTCATTTTACAGGGCTAATCCTGTAAGGAAGGCAGGAAGAAAACATTCTGGTGTTGTTTCTAGCCTAATCTTTATTGCCCTGCTTACAAAAACTGCCTCTCTGGTCAGGGGTGGGCTGCTGCCAGCATTACTGCCAGTTTGGCGCACAAAAGAATTTTGCGCACCAAAATCCGTGCAGGTGCTCATTTGCACCTAAAAGGGTCTGTCCATGTGCACAACATTAGAAAAGAGAAAAAAATAAATTTCTGCCTATGAAGATTATTCTACGCATGCGCAGGACCAAAAAACAAGATGGCACCACCGCCAATAGAACCGGTTCAGAGGGCATTACAGGCCAAGTTACTATCTACTTGGCCGAACCTGTCCGAACTGGTAGGAACACCTCTGTCTCCGGTTAACACTTATTACATTGTAATCGCTAAGGTGAAGCACCCATTGACGTGAGTGATGTTGAGTTGGCCATGCCCATCCAGTCACATGACCACCAAGCCACACCTGCCCGGCCAGTCATTAGAGTAGAGAACTGGTTGTTAAATTATATGAATCCCACCATTGCTAGACCCATTAAGGCAGGTCTTTCCTATTTCTTTCATTGACTTAAACAATTGTGGGCTCCTGCCTCTTTTGTCTGATTGTTTTCTAAACGATATTGCTTCCCGCTTTCCTCAAGGTGGTCCATGCATTCCATTACATCATGTTAGACATGCTACATTTAGAATATGGATTAGGTACAAATCCAGGTTGTGCTCAAAAACACCTTTGTGGCTCTCAACACAAGAAGCATTTTAAAGGCAAGAAATAATAGGTAAATACAAATGGTTAACTTATTGTGAGATACTACAATCTTGTCACAGGGAATACAAAATAAAATCAAGAGAAGAACTGGTAGCAAAGGAACATGGTTGTCAGTGATTTCCTTATTTACAATTATTAGAAAGATTTAAAGGAGGCAAAAGAGTGTATGATTATGATGATTGTAAGACTGAGTTTGGAATGGATTTATTTATTTATTTAGTGCCTTTATACATTGTCGCTTCACTATTGAAGTGAATCTTGGCTTACAGATTTAAAAAAACCTATAAAATCTATACAAAAAAAACAAAAAAATTCTAAAGACTACATTAAAAAGACAGAGCCTAAGTCATCAATTACTCCAGGTTGCATATTGCCCTTAGATCCCCATACTAGCTGTCACACCGAGGTTTTAACACTCATGCAGAAGGCCAAAAAGGTGGGGGGGGAAGCAGCTCCTTAGGGGGCAGGATGTTCCATAGGGTAGCAGCAGCAGCAAAGAAGGATCCCTTCCTGGACACTGCAGGTCAAAATTCTCTAACTGACAAGATCCATAATATGCCTTCTCTCTATGACCAGATGAGATGGTTCCTCAGGTAACAATGTCATGGGCCCATGCCATGAATTGAACATCATTATGTACAAATTATGAGCATGTAATTCTTTAAATGTATAATTTTTACTTAAATTTGAAATAGAGGAAGAATCAGGTTAAAGAATGTATGATAAGTTGGACTAAATTTTGGGGCTATAATATATAGATGGAAAAAATGAGAAAATAAATGGTTGAAAGGACTGAAATTTACACTGTTTTAATCTTAAAAAGAACTTTTTTTAAAAAAAAAAAAAGATGTATTACTCATATATATCTATACCGCAGTAACGTGTAGTAGGGTTTATGGCTGGTAAGGCACTGACATCATCATAATCAGATTTACAAATATTAAAATCCTACAAATTGTCTTATCCAATATTTGATTGGCAGCAGTTAATGGGTTATGTTTAAAGTCTCATATCAGCATTCTTTACACATACTCAACTTACAACTGTTCATTTAATGACTATTCAAAGTTACACTACTGAAAAAAAGTGACTTAAGACCGTTTTTCACTTATGACCATTGCAGCATCCCCATGGTCACAAGATCAAAATTCAGATGCTTGTCAACTGGTTCATATTTATGATGGTTGCAGTGTCCTGGAGTCACATGATCACTTTATGCAACCATCTGACATTTTGCAACCTTCTGACAGTAGACAAGCAAAGTCAATGGAGGAAGCCAGATTCACTTAACAACCGTGTTAGTAACTTAACACCTGCAGTGATTCACTTAACAACTGCAACAAGAAAAGTCGTAGAGTGGGGCAAAATTCACTTAGCTGTCTTACTGTGCAAAATAAAACTTTAGGTTCAATTGTGGTCATAGTTTCAGGACTACCTGTCTCCTATTAAAACATGACAAATGATCATCACGAAGGGAGGACTGTGACATCTTTGATCTTTTTGAATTGCATAGAAAATGGGGAGAATTATTATTCTACTTCAGTTCTACTTGGAAATGAACAGCTATCAGTAATAAAGTTTAGCAGGGAATGGGATACACTATTGAAAACATATTGTCCCCTACAACCCTGGGTGGAAGTTTTGGAATATATTTAAGGCAAGTTAAATATTAATAATTAATTTAATATATGTTGCCTGCACTGGATGTTTGCATAAGCCATTGAATAAGGAACATTTTAATACAGACGTATATATGTTGACCTGCAAAAGTTGTTTCAGGTGAAGTTTTCTGCATATTTAATTCGGAATGGAGGAGGAGGAGAGATGAAAGGCAAGGGGGGGAGGAGGAATTCCTACTCTTTCCCCTCAGCAGTATGCTTAAAACCCTCAATGGCAGGTAACTGTAATTCACGTCCAGGTCTGTTCAACCACCCTGCTTTGCACCCCAGGTATTGTTTAGCTAGGGGTGGATAGAAAACAATGAAGGATAAACATGTTCCTCCTGGAGCTTGTGGGGAGGGGGGAGCAGCCATTCCCACCTGTTACCAAAGGAACCTCAGGCACTTAAAGGGAATAAGTGCAGCCTTAGCTCAGCAGAAATGACTGGATTCTATCATTAGCCCACCTCGGATAATAAAGCTCTATTGCCATCCACGCTCCAGCAGGCTGGGAGGGGGGATAACTTCCAACAAAACGCAGCAACCGGAGAAAAGCACCTAAGGGTGAAGAAGCTTGTCCGGGGAGAGCCACGTGCTACTTTTGCCTTCGATTCCTCTCCTCCATACGCACACCTTTCCTCCTGGGCTCTCTCCCGGCTACCTCCCCAGCTGCTTCTTTTGCCATGCGGTTTCCCAGCATGACAAAAGACTTCCTTTTCCCTTCGCCTTCCAGCCCACCAAGAAGCTCCAGATCTGAGCCAATCCACCATTGCAGCTTGGCCCGGGCTGCGGGGAAACCTCACTAGCGGAAAGCACTTTCTTTTGCCCACGGTGGAGTTCAGGTGTTCTCTCCTCTCGCCCAAGACCCCACTGACCCACCTATTTGTTGGAAGCTTTGGTAGGCTCGCATCCCTCCCCCCCCCATCTTGCTCCTTTTCAATTCATGCAAGGTTAACTCAACAGAGAAGACTCGATCCATGGCAACTGGCATTGCATGTATTAAAGAAAAAAGAAAAAAAGGAAATCTGAAGGAAAAGAGGGAGCATGGGATGGGGGTGGGGGCATCAGAAATGGAGAAAGAGAGGAGGAAGAGCGGGCGCGATGCTGCAGCTTTAAACAGAATGACAGAGTTGGAAGGGAAGGGATCAATGACTGCACTGGACTCATCACTTACTCTGCTGCTGCTGAGTCAAAGGAAGAACCAGCGCCCTCTACTATGAGGCAGGAGAACTGCATGCATCGCCTACCTCTGGACTTCTTAGGCTTTTAACCCTTGCTTAATTCTGCTTGAGCGATCATAAAACGCCTAAAAAGTCAGACTAGATGAAGCATTCAGTTCTCCTGACTCATAGTAGAGGGCGCTTTTTAAGATTCTTTTTTAAACAGTTAAGCAGAGACATCTACGGTGAGGCAGTAGCTAGCTAGCCTCATCTCAGCACTTGCCTTTTTCCTTTTACATTTTTTCTTCTTTTTATGATGGGAGTGGTGAGGCTGTGCTTCCCCTGCTTCATGTGACTGCACGTCACTGCTATACCGTATAGACTAGAGTCACCCCAAACAGCAAGATGGGTGGTAAAAATTTAATAATAAATAAAATGTCACCAGAGAAACTGTCTAGGATATATAAAGTCATTTCAAGTACATATTGGAAATGTATAAAATATTAATGATTGATCTGGAGCCTGTTCAATGGAAGTACAAAAAAATCTGGGTTTTACTTTATGTAGATACATACATACATACATATCCATCATGTTGTATCTTTTCAAGGTAAGTACATTATGCAGAGCATGGAAAGGAGCAAAAAATAGTAGTCCAAATAAATTAACGGCATAAAATTCAAGGGAAAAAAACCTCATGTGATGAAAAGATGTCAGCCTTGAAAATCATGATTAGATTTTTGGAAGAAAAAGAAATGTTAAATGATTCACTGTTTTTTTTTATTCCCCTTTAACACAGGAAGATCTCTAAAGTAAATCCCACTATTGTCAAGTCCACACTGAGTCCAGTTAGACTAACACCTATATACTCTATGTATGTGGACAGGGTTAATAGATCATATCAATTGAGGAAAATATTTGTAGCTCATGGTTGGTGGAAAAACAACCAAGTTCAGAAAGCATCAAGGGCCCCCCTTATTAATACATCATGCTAAGACATACTGCAGCGTGGTTTGCTTGAAAACTGTTTGTGTATCTATGGCTATCTATATATCTATATCGATATATCTATATCTATATCTATATCTATCTATCTATGTGTTACTCAACCAACCATGATTAACATGTTTATTGCTGCGATATTGCACATTCTTGCAAGTTGTTACTTATGATATTAATGCCAATATGAACAAGTGAAGTTACCGTATATACTCGAGTATAGGCCGACCCGAATATAAGCCGAGGCACCTAATTTTACCACAAAAAACTGGAAAAGTTATTGACTCGAGTATAAGCCTAGGGTGGGAAATGCAGCAGCTACCGGTAAATTTCAAAAATAAAAATAGATACCAATAATGTTTTTGAATATTTATTTCAAAGAAAAACAGTAAACTAGCGGTGTATTCAATGAAATACTTCACTCACCTCATGATGCTGATGTCCCGCTGTGATGATGATGTCCCGTGCAGCCGCGGGAGCGATGTCCCGCCTCCTATGACACACGGCACAGTGATTCCTATCATTGGATCACTGTACCAGAGGAGGTGGGACATCGCTATGTGGCTGCTTGCCATAACAAGGAGGAGGTGGGACATCGTTGCAGAGCGGCAGGAGGGGGAGGAAGGGGAATCGTAAGACAGCCCTGCATTACATTAGAACGTGAGGAGGGGGGATGGTGCGGTGCGCGCTGCGCGGCAAACTGACACAGAGGGAGGGGAAACTCACAGGGGCACCGGGCCATTCACGAGTGTCACCCAGCGGCATGGCCCCACCCCTTTTTCTCCTCCATTTCGGGCAAATTTTTCACTGACTCGAGTATAAGCCGAGGCGGCTTTTTTCAGCCCAAAAAGTGGGCTGAAAAACTAGGCTTATACTCGAGTATATACAGTACATGGACAGCAGAATGACCTGCATTACTTTAGTTTCCAGGCAATCATGTCAATACAAGTGATGAAGATATAAACAAACCCCTGAAAATTGAAAAGAAAGTTTTTATGCAAGTCTGTTTCTTGCTGATGGTTGATCACAAGTACAGTACTATATCTGAAAGGAAAACTAGGTTAACATTAACCTTTAAATTGAGAAGATTGTATCTCATTTTTGGAGAACAGTTTGTGCTTTAAAAAATATTTTAGAGATATGATTTTAAAAGCAATAGTGTGTTTTAATGGACTCCAGTTTACAGCTTTTTAATTCTTGAAGATTACCAAACTTATGAATTATTTGTTTTCATACATACAGTATTTATCCTATTAACATTTCCAGTCATTTTATTTCCATTTCCTTGACAGAGAGATCTCTCAAAATGATGCACTGGAAACTATAGAATCAGATGTTTTCTCTGACCTACCCAAGCTTTATGAAATGTAAGTAATAAATGGAATTAAAAATAGAAAATCTCATAAAAATATAATCAACTAATTGATGAAATGGTATGTTATTTATATTTAACAAAAGGGGGCAAAAGTCTATTTCTATCTCTCCATCTATAACTACCATGACCTCTTTTCCTTGCAGCATAAAAAAATGTACAATTGTTTTTATTTATTTTTAAAAAAATGAAATTAGCCCTTAGCTGCCATTTCTTTACTTTGAGTGAGTAAAATGGGTAAGCAATATTTACCTTCCAAGCTGTATGTAGCTTGTCAAATATAAAATTTCACTATAAACTTGACATCAAGTAATTTGTTTACAGAAAGGCATACTAAGGAAATCACCACAATCTCCCGAGGACCATTACCCTACAGAAAATACTTTTCTGATGTCAGTATAATCAATGTGTACACCATCATATGATAACTGTAGCCCAAGTACAAGCTTATTGTAAATCAACTGTTATTGCAGTATATTTCTATTGATCTGTTCTTAACAAAGATCTAACTTATAACATAATAAGTTAACCATAAATTGATTTTTGGAATTTGATTTTGGCCAGAGTTTATCTTGAAAACTTACCAAGGATTATGATCCATCTGGCAATTCCTTTCTTTACTACAAATCATCATTCCTTACATTGAATAAGTCAGTGCTTTAATATTTCCCCTTTGAAACTGTTTATTGTTTTAGATTATTATTTGAAGCTTCTCCTAAGTGCCACCATTTTCAATATTAGGCAAGCAGGAAAAAAGAGGCAACCTTTTCATGACGTAGTACCACATCTTCATAATACTCTTCATGAGAATGTATGGTGGATTATGCCTTATAGTGATTCTGTTCACTCTCAGAGCAAAATACACATTCATATGGACATTTTTCTTTTTTCCCTACAGAAGGATTGAAAAATCAAACAATCTCATATATATTGATAGACATGCATTCCAGAAACTTCCAAGTCTCAGATATTTGTAAGTCTATGATTTATGTAATTGTTTCCAATCAAGTTATTTTTACATACAGTATTCTTTTTATTTTGATTTCTCTACACAATAACCATCCATATAAATTACTTCCATGTAATTAACACAATTGCTTCTGTTGCGAAAACTGTTCATATTCCAGTTCAAAAATGAAAGTTTTAATGATGATAATATTATTTTATTTCAGGTTCTGCAGCTTATGCATTTACTGTTATATTTTTTTAGTGCTTGCAGAATGTTAAGAGTGGGGATAAAATGGAATCATTCCTTGATAAGTGTGGTAGCTTCTTCCTTTTCCCATTTCCATATATGAAACATATTGTGAGCTTCTAAAGCCTTTTGGGAAAAAGTAAAGTGTATAATTCTAAGAACTCCAAGTCACTATCAGAAATATATTTCTAACTTGGTTATGTTTAAGGAGCAAAGGGCAATTCTGCTCTTTCCTTTGCTGCTGTAATGATCCACATAATGATCCAGAAGAGCATCCTGGTTCTAAGAGGGTTTGTTTTTAATGTACTCCATTGACTTAATTGAAGCCATGGTGCTCTTCTGTCTAGGATAGATATTTGCTGTAAAGGGACAGTCTACAGGAAAAAGTCTAATAGCCCCTCTCTTTATTATCTTCTTACCACTCTCTGGTTACAGTCAGCTGTTGGAATAGGAATTAGCACTTTCCACGTGCATCAAAGATTCATTCCTGCAGCACTGCCTACAACAGATGCTCTCTTTTTCCCAAGTAGCTCATATATTCTTTGAATATATGTGTATTGTATTAAACTTGAAAACAGGCAAATATTAATGATAGAAAAAAGGCTTCACATCCTTATGGTTGAAGAAACAAGTTTAAGGATATAATGGCCTTTTCTTGTTGTTATTGTTTCACTTTTCTCAACCAAAGGCCTTTTTTTTTAACCGCTACTTAATTTGTGATGGAGATACAAGAAGTTAGGCTCAGTTTGATTTGGGGAAGTGTGACCCATTCGATGCCATTTCTTATTTGAATTCCTAAAAACTGTGGTCTACACCTGAGGCAAATTCTACAATTTGTATTGTTGTTGTTGTTGCTTTAATTATTTTTGGCACTACAATGTATTCACAAATGCTATGCCAGACCAGTTCCTTCCCAGTTTTATTTCACACTGATCAGTTGATGAGATATAATGGAAAGGCAAAAGAACCTCAGCATTTCATCACAGCATTACACACTCCACTGAGAAAACTTGAGTGGCTTTTTAAAAACTTAATGAATAAAGAAAAGGGACGGAGCGGCAGATACCAGTGTACATTAAATTTTCCATTTCTTTCAGTCACCACATTATTTATTGTGCACTATGCCATATCTTCAGATTTTTATATTAGGATGAAATATGCCAAAAAGGGGATTTTGTGACTCACGCTGTCATAAGCAAATCTAGCTTCCCTTACCAGCTTTGCTTTTTGGAATCTCATTATCATATGACCACAAGGCACTGCAACTGTCGTAAATGCAAGTCAACTGCAAAGTGATCACATGACTGTGGGTGTAGTGAATCTTAATTTCGAAGTCAGCTCATAAGTCATTTTTGCCCATACCATTGTAACTCTGAATCCTTGTTAACAAAATGGTTGTGATAGTAACATCCTCCTATCTTGGTACTGATAAACTCATAACCGGTTTTATATTCAGGTAGTCCTCAACTTACCACAGTTCATTTAGTGAATGTTGAAAGTTGCAAGTACTAAAAAAAAAGTGGGTTACCGTATTTTTCGGAGTATAAGACGCACCTTTTTCCCTCAAAAAAGAGGGTGAAAATCTGGGTGCATCTTATACACTGAATACAGCATTTTTGGCCTCCCGAAACCCCACTCCCTTTGCAAAAATGGCCATGCATAGCCTTTAGGAGGCTTCCAGAGTGCTCCTGGGGGCTGGGGAGGGCAAAAATGAGAAAAAAAACAGGCTGTTTTTGTCCCCCCCCAACCCCCGGGATCACTCTATAAGCCTCCTAAAGGCTATGCATACCCCCCCTTTTTTTTTTACAAAAAACAGGCCCGTTTTCGTGAAAAATGAGCCTTTTTTCTCATTTTTGCCTCCTCCAGCCCCCAGGAGCACTCTACAAGCCTCCTAGCGGCTATGCATGTCCCTTTTTTGACCCAAAAATGGGCCCGTTTTTGTGAAAAAACAGCCATTTTTGAGAGGTCTGCAAAGTGCAAAAACTTTTTTTTAAATTTGCCTCTTCAAAATTTTGCTGCGTCTTATACTCTGAAAAATACGGTATATTTATTAGAGTTGGTTGGCTTGAAACTAAAGCAGCATATAAGCCTGAACAAGCAAGCAAGCAAATAAATAAACACAATCAGCCTATATGAAATCATGTTTTTCAGACTTATGATCTTTGCAACATCTCCAGGGTCATGTGATTAAAATTCAAATGGTTGGCAACTGGCTCATATTTAGGATGGTTGGAGTGTCCCAGGGTCAAGTGATCACCTTTTGTGACCTTCTGACAAGCAAATTCAATGGGAAAGCCGGATTCACTTAGTAACCATGTTACTAAATTAACAATTGCACTGATTCACTTAACAACTGTAGCAAGAAAGGTTGTAAAATTGGGCAAAAATTCACTTAGCAACTGACTCACTTAAGCAAGACAAATGTTGTATTGAATTGTGGTTGTAAGTCAAGAACTATCTGTACTGAAATATACACAATTAGGAAATTATGTTTACCTTGCCAGGTGGCATGATTTCTGGGCAAATAATATTACTGACATCTCTCATTTAGAAAAAAAAAAAAGCCCTGCATTTTTATATACATGTCTGAACTACAGGGGTAACTTCGGAGTAAGCATAGACAGAATTTAGCTCCCTGTCACATTTTATTTCTATTAATATATGTTTCAATTGGGGAAAAGAAATTGCAATTACTTGGTGTCCTTCTCCCACGTGTTAATTTTTAAACTCTCTAATTAACTTTAAAATCTTAATCAGGCATCCATATAGATTAATAATGTAGTTCAAACTAAAATGCTGGTCAATAACTATTTTATGCTTTCGTTGTTGAGTTATAAAAAAGACTGAACATGATTAGGGCCCAATTATGTTTGTTAAATTAAGTTTGTTTCATTCATTCTTTCTCCATCTCTCACCCTTTTTTAAAAAAAAAAGTGTGCTCTTGACTTGCTTCCAAAGATTTTTCATACAGAGCATAAAATTGTTAATTGCTTCTTTCCAGCAGACCAAATGGACAATCTGTTTCCAAAATGGTAACTTGTTGCCTTTTTCAATGCTGTAGATAGAAACCTCATTAAAAGGAAAGAGTAAGGGGAATCATTATCTGTATGATAGTGTTTTGGATTTTTAAATTGCACCACTGGGTGCTTTTATTTCCACAGTTGCTTTACATTTATAATCTGGATTCTAGAATGCTGTGTCATTTCAAGGGATAGGAAAGAAATCCATCATAAATTCCATTATCAAGTTCAATGGCAGAAGACACCAACATGGAATCTTCCAGAACAGATGAAAACACAATGTGTTGAGTTGGCTAGCTTAGGTCTCAATGTTTCTTTTACTAGAATGGACATTTGGGAAAGCTGCATGAAGAAAAGCGTACCTTGGATAGCTTTAAAATGTGTATGTAGAAAAAATATAATGCGGTAAAGTGGGGTATAAAAGTATGTTTATTAGGAAAAGATTAGGAAAATTTATACAACGATTCAGGAGTTGATTTTAAAATATTTGCAGGACTTGAAAATGTCACCTTGGACATAGACTGTATTTATTTGTTTGTTTGTTTTGCTTGCTTACTTGTATGCTTGTTCGGGCTTATATGCTGCTTTAATCACAAAACAACTAACTCTAATGACTATAATCCCATTCATATATTTTTACTCTTGAGAGATTTGATGGTTCATGTCCTAACCTATACATAGTTCAAATTTGAAAGTGGATGGGATTTCCCTGCCACTGAAATCCATGTTGAATTTGCTATATAAGTGTACATCCTTAGGGGCTGAAGAGGTGGCAGGCTCCTAGCACCAGGGGAGAAGCCCTGGCAAGAGTTCAAGCTTGACAAATCATACTGCAGTAAAAGTGTTCTCTTTCGTTCCACTTCAGAATTTAAAAATATCCCCTTGTTGTAACATGGCCATATTTCACAGTGTTGTACAAACATACAGTTACATCTCTGAAACATGTAAGCGAGAGAATCGTATTCCTGGAGAAAATCTATGTGATTGCCAAGAATTTTGTTTTGAATTGTTTACTTTACAAATAACTATAATCTAGTTACTTTTCTAAAATACTATAGGGACTCCTCGTCTTATGACCACAACTGAGCCAAAGATTAATGTTGCTAAGTGAGAAATGTGTTAAGTGAGTTTTGCCCCCTTTTACAATTTTTCTTGACTCACTTGTTAAGTGAATCACTGCAGTTGTTAAATGAGTAACACTGTTGTTAAGTGAATCTGACTTCCTCATTAACTTTGCTCGTCAAAAGGCCATAAAAGGGGATCACATGACCCAGGGACACTGCAACCGTCATAAATATCAACCAGTTGCCATGCATCCGAATTTTGATCACGTGACCATGGGGATGCTGCAATGGTCGTAAGTGTGAAAAATGGTCATTCGTCACTTTTTTCAGTGCTTAATAACTAATAAGACCTAATCACTGTATATGAAATAGGAGGAGCTGAAAACCCTAAAAGAAACACTAGCAATTTCACCATTGGATAGATACTCTCAGGAAGTCACTGGCCACATTCTGGCCTACTGAATAAGACAAGAACCGATTTGCCACCCCTCCTTCTGAGATGCAAAAAGCAGGATGTCATCAGTATTCATAGGCTCTTGGCCGTGGTGCTTAAAAGCCTTCCTTTCCCTGCTGTTTTGCTCTCAAGCAAATGCTGTGAGGATATGAAATAAGTCAGATAATAAAACGCTATTAGGCTGTGAATGGCAAGGATGACGGAAACAGTGCAGAACATTATGATACTGATTTGAAGGTTGACTTTGGAATGGAGCCAGTTGTTCCTTATGTTGGATATGTGACTTACTGCCACATACTCATTAGCCCCTCTGTGACACAAGTTCTTTGTTGCTTCTTTTCATATTTCAGAATCCCTTCAGAATCGCCATAAGTGGGAAAAAGCAAAACTTACTTTTCCCCTTTTAGTGTTGCTGAGTTGAGAAGTATGCAGCATATCTGTATAAAGTGGTTTACTGGAATCAGAAATAATGGCACTGACAAAATCACAAGATTATCCAGGGACAGCCTTCTCCAGTCTAGTACTCTTTGGTTCTGTGGGATTATGAATTCCATTGTTTTAAACCATTTTTCATCTCCTCCAAATATATTGAATTAACAGTGAATATTCTGGCTTGCAGTTACACAACTGGAGGGCATCCATGGTGAGAAGGCATTTCTCATGAGCTTTTTCTTCCTCCCATAACTAATTATGACTATATTTTCTCTTCTTTTAGGTTAATATCGAACACTGCCATCAGATTTTTGCCTGTTGTTAACCAAGTACATGCTTTGCACAAAGTTGTGTTGTAAGTTTTTTCTATATATTTTTCCAGTTTTAATTTTAGGAACATATATATTGTGTGTGAGAGAGAGAGGGGAGGAGAGAGAGACAGAGACAGACAGAGACAGAGACAGAGAGAATCAAAGAAAAATAGATGTCTAAGGAGATTCTTAGTCATCCAGGCCATAGTTGTCCCAAAGGTGCTTTTTCAAGAGGCAACTGGACTTTCTTGTTTTTCTTTGAAGATGTTTCACTGGAAACATCATTGGAAGCTTTCAATAAGAGACTGGGCTGCTATCTGTCAGAAATGGTGTAGGGTCTCCTGCTTGGAGGGGGGGGATTGGACTAGATGACCTACAAGGTAGGAAATGGTGGGGAATGGAAATATTTATACTTCTGTTGTACTCAAGGAGTATAAATCCCTCCATTTCCCCACCAACTATTCAGAACTGAAGAAACATCTTGGATAAGAAGCAAAAAATCTTCAAAGAAAAACAAACCAAAGTCTAGTTGCTCTTGAAAAACACCTTTGGGAAAGAGAAATAGGAGACATAAATATATATATAAAATTATAAATGAAATGGATTCCATCCAGATAACAATTTAGCTCATACAAATCTTCAACAGAGTAAAAACTCAGATTTTAAACTTGCAACACAAAGATGAAAATAAAAATTGATAGCGAATAATACATATTTTATTTCTGGAAACTCTTGAGTATTGTTCATCCATACAGTGGATAATTACAAAAGCTTCAGAATTGAACAATAGATCAAATTAAAATAATCTGGCTGTGTAAAATTCTTTCGAGCAAGATGCGGTTATCAACATCTTCGAGTCTCTGGGAGGGCAAAAACTTTCTCCCCTGGGTTCCAGATGCCCTCAGGCCTTCCCAAATTTCTGGGAGGCCTATTTTTCCCCCTCCCTGAGCCTCCGCACAGGCCCTGCACTTACTTTGCATCCAAAATTGGCCACATGGAGACTCCTGAGAGGGGTGGGGTGGGGTGAGAGGGGTGGAATGGTTGGAGGGGCCAGCCAGGGATGGGATTTGGAGGTTCTCTGAACCATCCATAACATTAGCTATAAGTTCTCCCAAACCCAGGCAGCCCACCTCTGCCTACATGCCCTTCCCCAGATCTGCTTCTGAGAGCTCCTAGCCTCTTCAGAACAAGCACTGGGACAAGATAAAAAGCTACAGAGGGAAGGAGCAATTCATTCTCCTTATATCTGTTGTAACAGTAAACACACCCCACTGGAATTCATTCGTAAAATACTTCTGAAGACAACAAATTCATTTTGTGCAAGGAAACCACATAACACTGGCATTTACACAAGAATAGGTTTCCGGAAGAAATTAGGATTTACCTTCAAACTCTCTTTAAAATCAGACTTTGACCTTTCCTTGTTAATTTCAAATTCTGTTATGCTGATAGTGATTCGCAGCAGAGAGCATTATGTGTGGTGATTGCTGGTTGGAGGTTCAGCCACCATAAAAAAGAACTTTGGTACATAACAGAACTTGGTCCTCGATAAAGTATTATTAGTTGTTATGTAAAATATTATATATGTTCATGTTTATATGATTGCAATTAGGGTCTCACCATTTTTACTTTGGTATCTACTACTATAAAAGCTTACCTTCCCCCTCCTCCCCTTCCAAAAAAACATTCCAAAGTTTAAATAATGAGAAAAAGTGAGGTGCTTCTTGTATTTCAACAACACTGTATGAAAATCCACGTTTGTATCCCTTCCCTTGTCTTCTCTTTTAATCTCAGAGATATTCAAGACAACATAAATATCCGCAAAATTGAAAGAAATTCTTTTCTGGGCTTAAGTTCTGATCGTGTTGATATGTAAGTTAACATCTGATTTTATACAGATACATGTTGTTTATTTTTTTGCCTATTTGCATGTATGTCATTCTTTCATTATCTCAGAAGTTTTAAAATTGAGATTTATGAACCGTTATTCAAATATATTGTACTAAAATAGTGCTGTCTTGGAAAAAAAGAAAACAAGAAAATGCAAATTTTCTTGACAAATAAGGACAGATTGGCAGCTGAGCAATAAAAATCACCTTGGTTTCTATTGTTGCTGATTTATCCAGCTCAATCTCTTTTCTCACAGCTTACAGCATGTCCTATATAATGCTCCCTTTTCCATGTCCTCATTTTCTCAAGTTTATACTGCTTAACCTACATGTTTTTTTTTTTTAAAAATGCAGATGCTATAGTGGGCTTTGGATTTACTACAGCTTTCCAACTGATTAAATTTCATGGATGTGAAAACAGGCTTCAGTGCTGACAGAATTGAATTGCTTTACTCCTTTTGCATTCAGTCCCCCCCCCTTTCTCAATATGAAGCACATTTAAAAATTAATGATGCTCCCATTCCTTCCCCCTTTCACATGCCAAGACACTCTATATCATTCAAGTGCCACTCAAAGTCAGCAGGATGGCTTCTTATTTCCTGTCAGCTCCCAACATTCCCTTCTCATTAAATGATGGGGAGAGCGACTGATTATTTGATACACTTGTGCATAATGTTAATATATCATTACTGGTACTTCACAGGACAGTGTCATGCTGCCTGCTTGGAACCTTTTGCATTGTGCAGGAGCAATCATGTCTTTTAGTAAATCAGTGTGCAGCCTTGACACTTCTGTCTATTGGGCATAACTGGGGGGGAGGGGGAAGAGATGATGGATGGATGGATGGATGGATGGATGGATGGATGGATGGATGGATGGATGGATGGAGAGGGGAGGGGGAGATGGCAAAACAAATGCCTGCTTTCTCTCACTACCATTATGAGAACGGCCAACATTTGCTTGTGCCACTTCCAGAAGCTTCATTCAGAGATGAAAGACCAAAGACAAGTTAAATAGAATTCAATCTGGGTGGTTTGGGCACTCTTTTCCAACATGTTACATGTTGCTATCTCTGTTTTATATCCACTTGCATAAAACACTGGGTGGGGTGAGGATTCCTTATGTCTGTTCTCTAAGCTGCTAAAATAATGGATTCTTCTGAGTTGGTCAGGATGACCTTCTGCAAGATCCTATCCAATTCTGTAATACTGAACTCTAAGATTCTGGTAAGGTATTGCTGTGAGCAGTAATAAACCAGGCAAAAGACAGCTGATTGCAGGCAAAATTCAAGTGTGTGGTCTGATAAGGTGCACATGATGAGCAGTGATAAATCTTCCATTTTCCTTACTGAAAAGAAGGAAGATTAAGAAAGGCCCATGTGTGTAGTAAGAAGTTAATTTGCATTGCAACTGGTTCTAAAACCAAGCCTTAGCAATTTACCTGGCTCGCTGCAAGAAACCCTATCACACTGTAGATTTCTGGAAATCTTGTAAGAGGCATGAATCAAGTGTTAATGCTGGAACTCAGCTTCCATCTTAATTGGTTCCTTCATGTATTTATTCATTTTATATACTGTCTTTCTGTTCTTTGAACACTCAGTAGATTTAACAATATAGAAACACAAAATGGAAATAATATAATCATAAGGCAATTAAAACATCAAGTGCAAAAATCATTTACATTTTATGGGCTATGCTAAAGAGATATATTTTTATTGCACTTTTAAAGGTGAAAAACGTGCTTCAAATGCAATTCCTGAATTCCATCACAAGCAGCACCCCAGGCAAAGGTCTTCTCCCACATGCTCACGTTATCTTCCTGAGCACCATCCAGCTTTCCTGCCCTACCTAAATATTTTTAAAGTTATTTTAATTAAACAAAATTAAAGTCATTCCATAAAGTCTTAGAAAATAAAAATAATGGATGGCTGCAGCTGAGCGTAAGCAAGACCTCCTTCTCAGGAAACAAAAAAAAACCCCAAAATCTAAGTGAAACATAAAACAATAAAGAGATCCTTGGAACTAGAGGTTCATCTTATTTTAGAACCTCTTCTTTGAAGATTCCACACAGCCATCAATATGATCTCAAAATTACATACTTTCTACCAACATTAGAAAGGCAGTATAATGCAATCTAAGGCCATGTTCATATTTTTAGCTATCATACCGCAGACTAAATGAGCATCTTCTGTATTCTTTCATTCATATTATTTTATAAAGATGTTACGCAAGAAGGCCCAGGAGAAAACGCTGCAGCAGATCCTCTTTCCCTGATCTCTAACCTAATGAAAAGTTGCCAATAAGCATTATTCTAGCCTTCCAAGAGCCTCCTGTCAGGAAGTAATTATCTGTTGGATGACTTCTCAATCTGAATTTTCCCTCAAAAACAGCAGTTTGTTGTTTGGAGGTCCACCTCATAATTAGGTCTTCTCTCCAATGCCACAAGAGCTTATGTCAGGGCACCTGACAGTGAAGCTCTTTCTCTCTGGTTTGTCACCTCCAAAGGCATTATGGAAGGTTTTTTGGTAAGCTGTGATAGGTTCTGACATGTATTGAAGATGTGACACCAAAGGGTGCGTGCCTTTCACTGTCAAAAGGGTAATCTCCCCTACCAAGAACATAATTGATTTCCACATCAACCTTCACACACACTCTCGGACCTTAGATAAGTGTATCGCTTGAATGGGCAGGTTTCGCTCTGGATTAGAGACCAAGTGTGAAGGATTTCTGACAGTTTAATTAAATGATTCATTGTTAACCCATCACTCAGGCCTGCCACTTTGGGTTAAGAGTGAATGAGCCTTAGCAAGTCACAATAAGAGCAGAGAAGAAAGCAAATTATGCGGGAGGAATGATAAATATAGCTGACTGTAGATTGTTTGGGTTTAAGCAAGGACCAAAGAGAGAGGGAAAGGTATATTAACTTCATTATATCCTGAGGAACAAATTCTCAGCATGCTTTGAGATTCCCTGGGCAGACTCCTCGGGTTTTACTATCATTCAATCATTTTGCTAGCACATTCCATATTCAAAGAAATAGTATATCCTAACATATTAAATGTTTGCACAGAGGAGTGATTACAGAAGGAGGACTGGGATTGTAGAATGGTACGTTCAGACGACCAAGAACTAGCTTGAATAGCAAGGACTGAGTAGAGGGCTCACTAAACTAGTTTAGTTTAATTATCCCTTATTGGGGATGATGTAATTGAAATATAAAGAGAATATATCCCTATTCCAATATGTTTACAATCTTAACATTTGCCCCAGGAAAGGGAAACAAAAGCAGGGGTAAACATGCCCATTCATTTATACCCATTCATACTGTATCTGTAATACATACTATAGTGATATCTTCATATTCTACTATAAGGAAGTGTGAGTAGGTATAAATTATTTAAACATATATTCTGCCTCTATTTATCCCTGTTTCCATTTCTTTCTCCCATCTCTGACAATGTGAGGACAACTCTGGCAAGCAACTAACCTTTTTGTATTATGTAATACACTGTTAGTGGATGGTGTTGACTGTCCTAAACAAAACACAGACATTTGATATTTTGAAAAATGGTAAGATTTGACTAATCAAATTTTACTATAGGATAAATCTGAAAGTTTTAAATTAGTATTCTTACTGGTAAATTGAATAAATTAATTGTTAGATCGGGTAAAGGAAAGGCACACTCAGGCTTAGGTAGCAACAGCTCTTTATTAACAGAAGTCAACTATGCAATCCAGCAAAGGTTCAGTCTGACAGCAGCCCTTTTATAGGGAGCTGTCAGACCCTTCGACCAATCAGGTTGAATCTCTATTTCCGCCAGAAATGCGCAGTTCAGTTGGTGGGTGTTCTTCAGTTAGGTCAGACTGACCTCTTGACTCTGTGGCTTCACCTAGTGGAACTTTTCCCAGGCCGCGGCTGGAGCTTCTAGAGCTGGTTCGCTCGGAGCTCACTGCGGGCCTGCAACACTAACAGATAAGTGCCCCGTTACCTTCGGGCTTGAGTTGTCTGTGGAAGAAGTGACTTTGTGCTCTTTTTGGGTAGGGCTTTGGCTAACTCATGCAGGAGTTACCTCTGGTTGCTTAAGACTGGAGTTGGAGAGGCGGCCACGGAGTTGGTCAATGTGCCATCTCCACGGTTGTCCTCGAGCTCTACTAGGTAAGAGCAAGGTCCGATGATACCTATTACTGTGGCAGGAATCCACAGAGTTCCCCAAGCGTAGTTGTGGGCATAAACTGAATTCCCTACGCTAAAGTTCCTTATTTTGCTTGTCAATTCGGGGGGCGATGTGGTAGAGTAGTTGGGGTGTAGCCAGTCTAAGTGGGACTTTAGCCAGCCCATTAGAAGCTCAGAAGGGCTTCTCCCAGTGGTAGCACTTAGCATGATGTGCTGTATGAGGAGGAATTGATCAACCTGTGTTTGCCAATCTCCCGGGCCCATCTTTTGCAGATCTCACCATTCTCTCCACCTGGCCATTGGAGGCCGGATGGAATGGAGCAACAAGGGCCTGTCTAATTCCCTGCACTGCTAAGTAGGTCTCAAACTGTATGGCTGTAAATTGTGGCCCATTGTCAGAGACCAAAACATTGGGCAGGCCGTGAGTGGAGAAAAGTCTCCGTAGTGCCTTGATGACTGTGGTAGAGGTCATGAGGACTACTTCTAGCTATTTTGAGTAGGCACCCACAACTACCATGAAAGTCTGGCCATGAACTGGCCATGAACTGGCCAGTGAAATCTATGTGCACCCTAGATCATGGTGCTTGAGGTCACTCCCACTCCTTAGCAGAGCCTCTGGAGGAGCTGGTCTGGACTCCTGGCATGAAGTGCAGGTAGCCACCTATTCTTCTATCTCCCTGTCCATGTTAGGCCACCACACGTAACTCCTGGCCAAAGACTTCATCCTGACAATTCCAGGATACCCTACATGCAAAGCCTCTAATACAATGTGCAGTTTGGGTGGAACAACGACCTGGTCCCCCCACAGTAAACAACCATTTATGGAAGGAGGAGCCAACATCACGATGGCACATCATGCAGACTCGACTGTCCGACCCCGCTGACACTTTTGCCCTTGGATGGTCTGGCAGGACCTAACCATCCCGAAGAGATGGTAAATGGGAAGACAAAACCTTGCTGGTCGCAGGGACACCACAAAGTCCCTGATCGACCCAAGGGTAGCACTTCCAACCGGCGGCAAACAGGCAGTCCACAGACTGACATAGTCGGAGATGGCTCCCGAAGAAAGAGAAGTGAAAGTGTTCCATCTGGTGAGGTTTTTTTTCTTTCTCAAGATTGCTCTAAGAAATCCTTTAAAAATAATAATTAGTCCTTTAAGCAAGAATAAAGTGGCAAATTCAATCCCTATTGGACTGCCTTAGAAACTTTTTTGTTCCTGCTTGTAACGATGTTTTGTGGATTGAAGTCATTGCCATGTTTCCTGTTTCTCCGCTTGAAATGTATGGACTGATCTTTTTTCCTTTATTTTTTTTCTACTACCTTAACTGTTTCTCTTGGTTTAAACTAAAAAAAAATTTCTTACTTTAATAAATTCTATTTGTTATAAAAATACACTAAAGGTGCTTAAGGAAAAGGCATAAGGAAAAAATAATTGAATCTGCCATTTGAAAGCCTGAGCTTGAAGTTTTCTCCTGCCTTGAAACAATATATACTTTGTTCTTCTCTATTTGACTTCACTGACTTTGGAATGGAAGGGTTTGGAATTTGTTTATAAAACCTGATAAAGACTCAAGGGCATGAACAATGTTTTGCTAGTGCTCTTGGAAAATATTTTGGCAAGAGAAGGAAAAGGAAAGAAAGAGACAAGAAACCACAAAAGAACTTGTGCTTAAGATTGAAAATAAATATAGATATATTCTTCAAAAAAAATTGACAGGCTAGAGTGGCAGATTCCTCTTTCTTTTTCTTTTTCTTTTTCTTTACATTCCTTTGCATTTTAAAAAATGGATCAATATTCAGATGAAGAAAACTTAATAATCCAAAACATCCTGACTGGACTCCAAAACATTTTAGAAGAATTTGAGAGATTTGACAAGAAATGGGATAGACTAAGGGATACCACAGTAAAAGAGGAGAGTGTTGGAGTTCCAGAGATTAAAGAAGAGAATAGAAATACAGAAAACAAAGACAAGATCTTAGATGAACCCATTAATGGAGTAAATGTGAGTGAAAGTGAAAAGAAGGGAAGCTGAAAAAGTGACTTTGACAATTTGGAACTTTCTCCCAAATTCCAAGATGCAGGAGAAAAAAAAGAGCAAAAAGGATGGAATTAAGAAGACAAATCCATCCAGAAATAAGTTTGATAACCAAAGTTAGCGTTAATAACAATTCAAGGGCAATGAAACTACATGAGAGATCTTTCAGGCCACAAAGTACGGAGAGAAATTTTAAACTCTGAAAAGGTGCTAGAAAGAGAATTGACACAACAGCTGGCGAGAATTGACATAATGGTTGATAATGCCACTCAATGATAAAAAATTAGCTAACTTTTGATGATTAATAAGTAGGGATTTTAGTACTTGGTAGACTGTTTTAGATCATCATTGAATGCTTATTTGTTAATATATAATTTACTATGATATTAATAATGAAATGATAACCTTAATTAGGATAAATAACCAGGCCACAAATTGTAAATTGAGATCTGGTGAAAAGACTTACAAACTTTACAAACTTTTTGTTTAAATCTTGTTATGAAGGTATAAATAATTTGGATTAGAAGAGAGGAGACGTGACATAAATAGCATACAATTGGTTTTTTTTTTCTTTTAACTATAATAATGAGAAGGAAATATTAATGTTACTTTTGATTATTATTAACTAGAAATGTCAACATCTTTCAGATTGTCTTAGATTTTAAATGGTTATTTTATTAACACTTATTAATAAATTTCTGTTTAGAGACCGTTATAAAGGTAAATCTCTTTTTGGCCTGTGGAGAGGAGAGGTGAGAAAAATAGTAAAAAATTTATAGCTAACTACAATAACAATAAAGAAATGTTAATGGACAATATTCAATGATATATTTAGGTGTGTTGTACTGGTAAAAGTAAAACGGACAGAAGAGTTAATCGGTGAGTTTGGGGGGGGAGAAGGAGAGGGAATGTTATATATCCTTTTAATCGACTTTCTTTTAGAATATGGTATAAAGATGAAAAGTTATGGCAGATTCATTGAGATTGGGGAAAAAATGCCAGTAGGTTGTTGTGTCCTTAAAACTCTAATTAAATGAAAATTGTGATATAGTGATAGTAAAATATATAAATTCTATAATGTACAATCCAAACTGAATGAAATATATGTAATGATTGTGGAAGAAACACACAAAATATACCTGTAACCAATGGATACACTTTGTACAAGATGTAATGAAAGACAGTTTTTTCTTTTGTGTTTCTCTTTAATAAAAACAATAAAAACTTTTTTTAAAAAGTAAACAACCATTTATTACAGACAGTTCGTCACGTTTGCAGTAAAACATTTTAAATTCAGACCTGACAAGCTCCTTGGGCCACCCCCTCCACCCCCAGTTCAAAACTTGTTTGAGTGTAGCATCTTTTGCAGAGTGGTAGGCAACATCATTAGACAAGACAGGACCAGTCTCTAGGCAGTCAATGAGGAGGACTGGCATCTCGGGGGTAGGGTCTGCAAGCAGTTCAGGCAGTGGGCATCGACTCAAGGCGTCGGCATGCCCCAATGTAGAGCCAGGTCGATGGACGAGGCGATAACTGTAGGCCGCGAGGAAGATTGTCTATCTGGTCATTCGCGGTAACAAAGAAGCAGGAGTAGGCCAGTCCCCAACTAGCAAGCTCAGTAGTGGTTTGTGGTCTGTGATGAGTTCAAAGTCATGGCCATAGAGGTACTCATGGAACCTTTTAATGCCGGCGACTGCAACAGAGCCTTATGGTCCAGTTGGGTGTAGTTCCGCTTGGCAGCAGACAAGATTCGTGAGTAATAGGTGATGGGCACCTCGGTTCCATTGGGCATGCAGTGGCTGAGGACAGCTCCGATGCCAAATGGGGGAGCATCACACATTAGAACAAGTAGCAGGGTCTGGCAGTATTGGAACAAACACGTGTTTGCTGACAGCAGGCTGCTTCAGCTTTGCCCCAGGACCACTTTGTATTCTTATTGAGAAGCCAATGTAAAGGTTTGGCAACTGTGACTTTCTGTTTGAGAAAGACACTGTAGAAGTTATGGAGCCTGAGGAATGACTGCAGCTCAGTCTAATTGTGAGGTGTAAAGGCATCCTGGATTGCCTTAATTTTTTTGTCGGTCGGGTGAATCCCAGAGCTGTTGATGAGGTACCCTAGGAATTCAACCCCTGGCACATTAATTTGGCATTTTTCCTTTTTAAGGCAGAAGCCTTTGTCTCTGATTCTGGCCAGAACAGATCTCAATCTCTTAAATAATTGCACCTTATTTGCAGCCGATACCAAGATGTTGTCAAAATAGGGGACGACTCCTGGAATCCCCTGCAAAAGCCGTTCCATGATGCTTTAGAACAGTCCAGGGGTGATACTAACTCCCAATTGCAGGTGGTTGCATTTGAATGCACCCCTGTGCATCACAAGGGCTTGGGCTTCTGCCGTGGCACCATCTGCAGGCAACTGCTGGTATGCCTGTGCCATATCTAATTTTGCAAATACTTTTCCGAGGCCTAGTGAGTGCAGCAAATGCTGTACAATGGATACAGGATAAGCGCTTTGCTGCAAAGCTTTATTTATTGTGTACTTGTAATCCACATAGATGCGGACAGACCCATCAGATTTGACAGGTGTCACTATAGGGGTCTCCCAGCGTGCGTGATCTACCAGCTCTAGGATTTCCTGGCCTATTAATTTGTCCAGTTCCAAATCAATTTTAGGGTGAAAAGCAAAAGGTACTCTCCTGGGTTTTAGCCTGATGGGGGCTACATTGGGGTCCAAGTTAAAAGATATTGGGGTCCCCACATACTTACCTAGACCTAGTGCCAAAGATGTCCTTGAACTCCTTAAGGAGTTACTCTGTGCTTTTGTCTCATATGGCGTTGATTCTGGTCACTTCTAGGCCCAAGACTTCGAACCAGTCAAGCCCCATGAGGCTCTGCAGGTTTCCATTGACTACCATCACTGGTAGCTGGCCACATAAAGTCTTGAATTTCACCCGGAAGGTGCCCTGGCCCACGATGAAGACTTGACTTCGTAGTCGCAAAGGCGGATGTCAGGAACCCATAGATACTGCTTCTTAAGGCTAGGGATAGCCTGCTTGAGTGCTGCCTATTATGGTCAAGGATGACCAAGTGTTAATCTCCATTTCGTATGGAGAGTCCTCGATGAGGACTGTGACTTTCAGCTTTTTTGGCCGCTCTGTGGGGACTTGGCTATGGAGGTGTGGTAGGTGACTCTGGTGTCACCTTATGTTCGCCATGGTGGCAGCTGCCATGCCCCTTGGTTGGGCCTCTGCTGGCAGTTAGGTCGGCTTCTGGGCTTCCAGGTTGTAGCGGGGTAATCGCTTCTGCATACCTTGGCGATGTATCCTTTTCGATCGCTGTGTTGGCAGATTGCATTGCAGAAATGGCAATGTGTTCTGAGATGGTTTCCTCTGCAGCCGACGCAAATAGGAGGGAGACGGGGAACCCCCTACAGGGTAAGGCTGAGGAGTATGTTCAGTTCTTGGTGGACAAAGTTGCTCGGTTTCGATCGGACCTGGACTCCACTCCTGCAGAGCCAGCCGAGACACAAGGGAATGATTTGGCAGACCATCTCTGGGTTGAGTTTCAGGATGTTGCCTCCGGGGATGTGGACAAGGCTATGCGAGCTGTGAGCGCCTCCACCTGTATACTGGACCCGTGTCCCTCCTGGCTGGTTGCCAACAGCAGTGAGGTGACACGAGGCTGGATCCAGGCGGTTGTTACCGCCTCTCTTCGGGAGGGGTACTTCCCCACCGCGCTTAAGGCGGCGGTGGTGAGACCCCTCCTGAAGAAACCGTCTCTGGATCCAGCAGTCCTTAATAACTACCGTCCAGTCTCCAACCTCCCCTTTGTGGGGAAGGTTGTTGAGAAGGTGGTGGCCTTCCAGCTTCAGCGTACCTTGGAGGAAGCTAACTATCTTGACCCCTTCCAGTCCGGCTTCAGGCCCGGTTACAGCACAGAAACTGCTTTGGTCGCATTGACCGATGATCTATGGAGAGCCAGAGATGGAGGCCATGCGTCCATCCTGGTTCTCCTTGACCTCTCAGCGGCTTTCGATACCATCGACCATGGTATCCTTCTGCAACGACTGCGGGAGGTGGGGGTGGGCGGCACTGTTTTGCAGTGGTTCTCCTCCTACCTCTCGGACAGGTCGCAGTAGGTGTTGGTGGGGGGGCAGAGATCGTCCCCGAGGCCCCTAACTTATGGGGTGCCGCAGGGTTCGGTCTTATCCCCCCTACTATTCAACATATACATGAAACCGCTGGGCGAGATCATTCGGAGGCACGGGATAAAATACCATCAATACGCGGATGATACACAGTTGTATCTGTCCGCCCCGTGCCAACTCAATGAAGCGGTGGACGTGATGAACCGGGGCCTTGAGGCTGTTAAAGACTGGATGAGAGCTAACAAACTGGTACTCAACCCGGAAAAGACCGAGTGGCTGTTGTGTTTTCCTCCCAACAATTTGGCTAATGTCCCATCAATCAGGCTGGGGGGGCAAAATTTATACCCCTCAGACAGGGTCCGCAACTTGGGAGTCCTCCTGGACCCACAGCTGAGTTTTGACCATCACTTGTCAGCTGTGACCAGGGGGGCATTTGCCCAGGTTCGCCTGGTGCGCCAGTTGCGGCCCTACCTGAACCGGGAGGCCCTCACAACAGTCACTCGAGCCCTTGTGATCTCTAGGCTGGAATACTGCAATGTGCTCTACATGGGGCTGCCCTTGAAGAGCATCCGGCGACTTCAGCTAGTCCAGAATGCGGCCGCGCGAGTGATCATGGGCGCACCATGGTTCGCCCACATAACACCGATCCTCCGTGAGCTGCGCTGGCTACCTGTTGATCTCCGGGTGCACTTCAAGGTCCTACTTACCACCCACAAAGCGCTCCATGGTAGTGGATCTGGCTATTTGAGAGACCGCCTTCTGCCAATTACCTCCCTGCGTCCCATCAGATCGCACAGGGTAGGCCTCCTCCGAATTCCATCCGCCAGTCAGTGCCGACTGGCGACTACGCGGAGGAGAGCCTTCTCAGTTGCAGCTCCGACACTATGGAACAATCTCCCCGTGGAGATCCGCACCCTCACCACCGTCCAGGCCTTCCGCACGGCCTTCAAGATCTGGCTATCCCGTCAGGCCTGGGGATAGGACTTTACTCTCTCCCCACCCGAATGCTGAGTGAATGTTGTGTTTTTATTGTTAATTATTTTTTATTCACATTTTTTTATGTCTTGTCTTGCACTCCCCTCCCTCATTATTGTAAGCAGCCCTGAGTCCCCTCAGGGAGAAGGGCGGCCTATAAGTGTTCAATAAAACTCAAAACTCAAACTCAAAAACAAGTCCTTTGCTGTCTTGAACACCTCTCGTCCACAGTAGCTCAAGAACATGTTTTTTTTCCGGCCTTCAGGAAGGCCCATGAGGTTGTTGGCTTCGAGGAAGCAGTCTAACCTCAGCATGTAGGATTCCCAGTGCTTGGTGACAGGGTTGTATGGAGTCAGTGGGGTGTGCAATGACATCTTGTGTCCCTGAGCGTATTTGAATTTGCCACTCAAAGATGGCTGCTTGATGCTACGCCGAGCTCCGGGCTGGATTTACTTGCTGGACTGTTGTTCTCTTTTTGTTTGCCTAGTTGCCTTCCAATTCGACCTTCATCACCAGTGTTAGATCGGGTAAAGGAAAGGCACACTCAGGCTTAGGCAGCAACAGCTCTTTATTAACAGAAGTCAACTATGTACAATCTAGCAAAGGTTCAGTCTGACAGCAGCCCTTTTATAGGGAGCTGTCAGGCCTTTCGACCATTCAGATTGAATCTCTGTTCCCACCAGAACAGAGGACCTTGGTGTAAACCATTGTAACTTATTCTGGTATGTAACATTAATAAAATAATTTACATTGAGAAAACCAAACATATCCAACAATACAAATAGAAAAAATTAACTTAAAACATAATTTGAAGTAGGAATAAATAGCAAACAGTTAAGAATCTCTCTCATAGTTTGCAATCCTACATCCTTCTAACCAGAGCATAGAAATATCCCACAAAAAGTTTTAAAAGATACTTCCTCATGATCTGTTTTTATTTAAGTTCTAACCTGCCACATAGGCAGCCTAAAGTCAGATTTAGCTGTTTCAGTTTAAACTAGCATTGACATCTTCTTTTGTCATGATCTTTTAATTTTTTTTATTGATACCCACCTTTATTATTTTTTATAAAGAACGCAAGACAGCAAACAATCTAATACTCCTTTCTCCTATTTTCTTCACAACAGCAACACTGTGAGGTCGATTGGGTTGAGAGTGAGCGACTGGCTGAAGACCACCCAGGTGGTTTTGATGGCTGGATTGGAACCCACCATCACTGGGCATTGGCTCCATGACTATTTTCCTTGAGTTGTTGGATAAAATTAGATACCTAATTTCTGCAATAATATCTGCTGTAGTAACCAATTAGTGCTTCAGAAAGTGCCAACTAGACTTCATGGACTACTTGAGTTCATGGGTTGAGTGCTTGTTTTTAAGAGAGGGGGAATCTGTTTTTTTAATGTGAGTTTAATGCTCTTTTGAAAGAGCAATAACTTTTGTTTAAAAATAAGGTCGAGAGCAGGGATGTTAAACTCAAGGTTCGCAGCCCAGATCCAGCCTGTGGGGTACTGAAATCTGGCCTGCGGGGCTGGCCTGGAAATAGCAAATAGTTGACCAGCAGGGTACTGTAGGGGGACTCCCAGGCTGAAAATGGTGTGTGGTGGGGGCACATCCTCCCCCCCGCACCTCATTTTGGCCAGCAGGGTGCTGCAGGAGACATCTGCCTGTCTCCCACCCACCCACTGGCCCACATAGAACTACAATGCTGATTCAACCCTCAAAGAAATCCAATTTGACACCCCTGGACTAGAGTATAGCCATTTAAATTAGAAGAACGCTAGACCTCTTTTCATGAATAGTCTGCTTGAAGGACACAAAGAAGCACAAATTTGCCTCTTACCTGACACTCAGAATATTTTAAAGACAGCTACATTCTCTGCCTCAGGCACTCATTGGCACTCTTAAGTGCTTTAGCACACATTAAAGAGAGTGGTTGATCCTTGGGTTTTTTTTCCACCACTAGGTAGTATTCAATGGGAAAGTTCTGGAATTCGCCCAATCTTTTTCTTGAACTTGTTCCTCATTAAGAATAGGAGGAAAGGAGAGGGACTGGAAGAATGAATCAAGTTGATGCAAATGTGTTTCAGAAAAATGTAGTTATTTAACCAACTGTTTGAACAACAGTTTGTGCTTAAAGTCTTTTAGAGATTAAAAAACAACTTTTTTTCTTGCAGAAGATTGAATAAAAATGGAATACGTGAAATTGAAAACCATGCCTTCAATGGGACTATCTTGTCTGAGCTGTGCGTATATTTCTATTGTATTGCATTGTAACATTACGATATATTGCATTACTTTATATGAATTTTAAAAAATATTTCCTATGAAATAGTTACTACAGCAAAAACTTTCATTTCACTTTCTCACTGTTTAAAAGTATAATATGTTCTCTAAACCAGTGTTTTTCAACCACTGTGCCGCGGCACACTAGTGTGCCGTGACATAGTGTAAGGTGTGCCGTGGGAGAATTACTTTATATATAGTCAATATAGGCACAGAGTTAAATTTTTTTAACATTTTCTAATGGTGGTGTGCCTCGTGATTTTTTTCATGAAAAAAGTGTGCCTTTGCACAAAAAAGGTTGAAAAACACTGCTCTAAACTATGGTTATATTAGCAGTGTGTGGGGAAATATTTTTGCCCTATGTCAGTAGCATAAGTGGGAGGAAGAATGAATTTTACCAAAGCTTTGTACTTTATATATCCTCTCTGCCCAATATCTGGAATGGAACCTATATACTTGCTTAAAGAATACCCAGTGAACATGACCAAGAGAAATCTAAATTAAATGAAATCATTTAAGCAATGCAATTAATTGAGTGAAGGGATGAAATTAAATCAGACTTTTTCCAAACTTGTAAACCAGCAAGCCTCACAGCATCACAGCATCACAGCAGTATTTATTTTCTGAAGGAAGCCTGTGAACCTGCATGAAGCTCATTTTTTCTTGGGGAAAAATGTGGTTGGATGGCCTTTTGTTTTTCAGACGTTTTTCATCATAAAGCAACCTTGTCAAATGTCACAGGGAGTCTGTGAGCAATTAGAGAGGTCTCTAAAGATACACAAATATGTAGATACCTTCTTAAAGTACCTAGCTTTAAACAATTGTTGTTTATTATTTCTCTAACAGAAATTTGAGTGATAATTATAACCTAGAAAAGTTACCTAATGAAGTTTTCCAAGGAGCCCATGGACCGGGTTATTTGTAAGTAATAATTCTCATTATATCCTTACCATTGCTGATCCTTGTATAATCTCAGATAAGTAGATGTTAAGATATCATCAAGCTCACATTAAAAAAATGCATGTGACTTTATGAAATTTAAGAAGCATTTAAATTTCATCACTGCATGAATCTCTTCGCTCTGCACTGTATATTTACTTTTGTTTTTTGCTCCCCTAAAGAGCACAAAATAATTAACACATAATTCTCAATTTATGATTCATTTAAGGAGCTTTGGGTATATAAAGAACTAAGGAATGTATTTCCTCATGAACTAGCAATGGATTCCAATTTAGATAATCTAAAAGAGAGTGAGAAAAAATCATAGTCAACAGAGTTATAGCTAGTAGAGGTTAGAAGGAATCTTAGAGGTTTAAAAGATTTAACAGATTAACAGAGTTGGAAGGGACCTTATAGGTCATCTAGTCCAACCCACCACACAAACAGGAGACCCTACACCTGATAAATGGCAGTCCAATCTCTTCTTGAAAGCCTCAAGTGATGAAGCTCCCACAACGTCCGAAGGCAAGCTGTTCCTTTGGTTGATTGTTCTGTCAGAAAGTTCCTCCTTGTTTCTAGGTTGAATCTCTCCTTGGTCAGTTTCCATCCATTATTCCTTGTCTGGCATTCAGATACTTTGGAAAATAGCTTGACTTGGTCATCTAATCCAAACTCCTATTCATTTCAAAAATCCAGTGGAATCTCTATTGCAGATAGCCATTCAGTCTCCTTTCAAAAGTATTCACCAAGACAGAGTCTCGTTCTTCTAAGCAGACTGTTTCATTACTTAATTCATCCTAATATTCCACCTGAATCATCTTCTTTTAGTTTTCAACTATTGATTCTGTCTTGATCTGATAGGCTTATAGGTATTTGTAGTATGTTGCTACATCTGCCTTTATATTCACTTTTATAAACAAGCCTATCTGCTTTAAGATTTAGCCTCTGGACTTCTTAACTTGGAGGTAGATGCTCCAGCCTCTTCATATCTTTTTGAAGCTGCAGTGTCCAGAATGAGACCCAGTACTCCAATTCAGCATAACAGTACAAAGTATAATGGATTAAATGAAAACTCCATATTCAGAGGCATAAACATAGAAGTGTTTCAGCATTTTGTGTGTGTGTGTGTGTGTATGTGTGTGTGTGTGTGTATGTATGTTTGTTATTTCACACCATATTGTAATATGTTATGGATAGATACACAGATGATGTCATCTTGTTATTCTATTCTTCATTGGACAGTCAGCCAGATTTTCAGACTGAATTTGGCATTTTGTCCATTTATCAAGTCCTTTCCAAGGACTTGGAATAGGCAGATGAGGATATTTGATGGTCTTTAAGATATGACCACAGTATGTAAGCTGTCCCAAGTAAAGCTGCCTTTTGCAGTTAACTGATGGTGATTTTGTCAATGCCAATGGTATTCAAATAGTGCTCCAGTTGTTTTGGGATTCATTGCACCCAAAGTGCCTATATTAGTATTATCAAATGTATTTGCTGCCCATCTAGCATTTCAAGGCAACACTAATATGATAAGGCTTCATACCACCTTTATCATTCTGGAATTATTATTTCTGATTATAATTATTAGTAGTAATAAGGTAAAGGTAAAGGTTCCCCTCACACATATGTGCTAGTCATTTCCGACTCTAGGGGGTGGTGCTCATCTCTGTTTCAAAGCCGAAGAGCCAGTGCTGTCCAAAGACGTCTCCATGGTCATGTCGCCGGCATGACTAAACACCAAAGTTGCACGGAACGCTGTCACCTTCCCACCAAAGGTGGTTCCTATTTTTCTACTTGCATTTTTACATGCTCTCAAACTGCTAGGTTGGCAGAAGCTGGGACAAGTAATGGGAGCTCACTCCGTTACGCAGAGCTAGGGATTCGAACTGCCAAACTGCCAATCTTTCTGACGACAAGCTCAGCGTTTTAGCCACTAAGCCACCGTGTCCCTATATTGTTAGTAATAGTATCCCTCAAATCAAAAGCAATGGAATAGATCAGGGTAGCCCCCAAAAAAGGAAGAGACAAGAAGCAGGAAGTCATAAGTACCATGACTCTACATAACATATTGTATAATATATGCAATAAATTTCCACATATTCTGATCTTTTTCAACAACCTGTTGGACAGCAAAACTATACTCTTCCGATTACAAAGCCACCATATTCTACTCATTTTTATTTAATTTTCATTGCTTTTTGCCTTTTTAATCTACCTTCCTAAGCAGGAAATCCAATTAATTCCTCTACAGTTTTTGTATTCACTATATCATTTATTTATCTAGGGGAACAGTAACAGATTTGTCCAGCTGGCCAAGCATAAATACACAGGTTTAATATACTGTATAGCAGTGACGTGCAGTCAGGGGAGGCAGGGGAGGCACAGCCTCACCACTGTCAATAATGAAAAGGAAAAAAAATGTAAACGGGAAAAGGCGAGTGCTGAGGTTACGCTAGCTAGCTGCTGCCACACCGTAAATCGCTGCCTGTTTAAAAAAGGCTCTAAAAAAGTGCCCTCTACTATGAGGCAGGAGAACTGCATGCCTCATCTAGTCTGACTTTTTAGGTGCTCGAGCAGAGTTAAGCGAGGGTTAAAAACCAAAAAAATCCCGAGGTAGTTAAGGCACACAGTTCTCCTGCCTCATAGTAGAGGGCGCATTTTTTAGAGGCTTCAACTCTGTCATTCTGTTTAAAGCTGCAGCATTGCGCTCACTCTTCCTCCTCTCTTTCTCCATTCCTGATGCCCTCCACCCCACGCTTCCTCTTTTCCTTCAAATTTCCTTTTTTTTCTTTTTTCTTTAATAAATGCAATACTCAGGCATTCTCTCCTCTCCTGCGACACCCCACTGACTACAGCGCTTTTTTTCGCCCACCTGAGCTGTGCCGCGAGCTCGGGCGGGCGAAAGAAAGTGCTTTAGGCTTAGGAGGGCGAAGGAAAATGCTTTAGTCAGTGAGGTGTCAGGGGAGAGGACTGCCTCATCAGCCATAAACCTCACCGCACATCACTGCTGTACAGCCAATCCATATGAAAACCACATAATTTGTTTTGACATTTCTCTAGTTACACCAGCGGTATCTGCAAATTTTCCAATGTTTCCATATTCTCATGTATTTATTATTCACTTTTCATCATTGGTGGGTATTAAATTGGATAGCATTTGCTTCAAATTCATTCTTCAACCTATGAATTTTAATTCTCATGCAAATCTCTAAAATATACCTTCTATCATTCCTTCACTTCAATTTCACCCCAAATCATTTCATCGTTTTTATTTTTAATTCCCTTCACTCTCCTGCAGACACCTTTTTAGTCATCATCACATATTTCTAAAATAATGTTATTTCAATCAAAATTACTCTACATTTTCTGTCTCTTTTAATCTTAATTGTGCCTTGTTTTTACTCTTTATAAGCAATATACAGTATTTTTCTCTCATCTTTATTTTTTTGCAGCACTAATTTTTTTATATGCATTTTTATCCATGTGTATATTTCATCATTCTTCAAAAATCCTTCTTACTTCTTACTTACTTTATGTACAGCATTTTAATTGCTATTTGGATGGGAATTCAGAATTCAAGACTTAAGAGAGACAACCATGCTATTTAATAAAAGGTTATTCATTATGCTGGAAAAAAGAACAAGAGCAAAAACATTGATTTATCTGGCAATTCTGTTTTTACTAAGCAAAAATGTTACTTCAAGCCAATCGTTCTTGTAATTGAAAATATATTTAGTGTAAGGTGGCAGATGTCTAGAAGAACACTGTTCCATGAAGTTGGCCAGGATAAAAAATGGCAATTCATCATCTATGATACAATGGTAATAAAACAGAATAATTCTCATAAAAATAACTCAATGTTTGAATTGAAACAATTGGATGAAACTGAATTGCAGTGAAATCAATTTGATAATCTTTTAGTACATATTTTTATTCAGCTCCTGCTTACAAAGGTATTGCATTGACATTGTCCTAAAGGAAATATATAATCTACCCCTCCCCACATCCACGAACACATACAGACACACATCTCATCTCATCTCATCTAACGACTCATCCCCAGAGAAACATTTATTGTTTAAATGGAGCTCTAGTAACTGTATATCCAAATGTGAAATGTATACATAAAGTAGAATTGGCATCCTGTACAGAGAAGAAAACTACATCTAAGGATTTTCCAAAGAGGTAAAGGAGGACACATTTGTAAATTTGAGGATCACATGAGGCTAATAGTGTTATGACAAACAGATGAGCTTTTACCATGAAACAGTAAAAAAAAAACTAACAAAAATAAATCCCATATTCTCCAATTAATTAAAGATGTAAATAGCATATTTAAACAAGAGGTTGAGGAATCACTTATTTGAATTATTTTCCATATAACAACAAAATGGAAACTTGAATAGATGTGGAATTTCAAATAAATTTTGTATGGTTAATAGAGTTTTGTCAAAAAAGGATCTAATTTTCCAAAGAAAAAGCGATGCAATGCCAACCTTTGGAATTACTTCCTGATGAACAGGGAAATTGTCATTTTCCCAGCTGGTTTCCAACAAGCAAAGGGACCGGGAAAAGCCAAACTTGCTTAATGACTGCGTGGTTCACTTAACAATTGCAGTGACTCACTTAACAACTGTGGAAAGAAAGGTCATGAAATGAGGAACCGTCTTGCTTCGCAATGGAAATTTTAGGGTCAATTGTGATTGTAAATCGAGGTCTAGCTGTACAGTATATGGAAGTAATCCCAGTCCCTTAAAATTGAAGTGTGCTTGCCTTGCATTCTAAACAACAAAATATCCAACCATTTTTTTCTTAAATATTTTAAGCAAATGTTGTACAAAATATCCCAATGCAATAAGCTTAACACTGTATCCTGAAGTGTTGGAATATAAAAACTGTCTCATTCACATAGTATGTGAAAATAGCAATGAATTTAAATGTATGAATTTAAAACTAAGTTTGGAGCTATTGTTTATTAGCCAATGTTGCACTCTATTTTATACAAAATGCTTCCATATCAGAAAACACCCATGTTCTTCTATTCTAGACACCTGTAATGACCCCAAAGGACAGCTATTTGTCTATGACCTTCTATAACAAATTCATGGCTTTATACAGAGATACAGTAATATCAACACCCAACTCTGCTCACTGGGTAGTTTCAGATAACTGCTATTTGAGGAGAAGTTTTAGAAGTTACTTGCAATCTTGTGGCGAGTTTGCTGTTTAATCTGCTAGTTTTGCAAAAGGAGAAACTACACAGTCATAAAAAATAATTCCTGTTGCTCAATGCAGCTGTGCTGAGCTGCTTTCCTGGCACGATTTGGAAGATATTTGGTCACAGTAGATCAAATATGGATAAGAGAGCCAGTTTGCCTAGTAGTGGTTCAGGCACCAGACAAGAAATCAGGAGTTTCTAGTCCCATTTTAGGCATGAAAACCTGCTTGGATGAAATGAGGCCAGTCACTCTTTTTTCCCCTTCTTTCCTTCCTTCCTCCTTTCCTTCCTTCCTTCCTTCCTCCTTTCCTTCCTTCTTTTCCTTCCTTCCTTCTTTCCTTCTCTCTTTCTTTCTTTTCCTTCCTTCTTTCTTTCCTTCCCTAACTTTCTTCCCCCCTCCCTTTCTCTGTTGTGAGGAGTTGGAAGGAGCATTAGATCTGCTCACCGCCTTAAAAGTGGGATTTTTTTAAAATAGCTTTTTTTTTTAAAGTGATTTCAGCCGGGATGTCTTTAGTACTCGCCCCATCCGTCCTCCCATCCTCCTTCCAAAAAGTTGATTTAAAAAGCCAGCGATCTGCACCCGCTTCTCCAGCGTTCCTGATTCAGGGGCAGAGGTGCCTGGCCGCGCCCTGTTCCCTCCTCAAGGCTTCACGTTAAAGCCAAAAAGGACCTCCACAGAGATGGCTCTGGGAAGGCATGGCAGGGACGGGATGCTGGAGAGCAGCTTTTGCCTACAGCCTTGGGGGGAGGGGGGTGTTTGCAACCCTGCCCTGCTTGGCACCCCTCGTTGCTTGAAATGGGGTGCTCCGTTTGGGGAGGGATGCAGGAGATCCAAATAAGAGGCGGCCTCAGCCTCCGCTGGGATGGAGCAAGCAGAAGGAAAAGCAAGAGCGGGGGGATTTATTTATTTATTTATTTATTTATTTATTTATTTATTTATTTATTTATTTATTAGACTTATATACCACTTCATAGGGCTTTCAGCCCTCTCTAAGCTGTTTACAATTTTTTTAGCAAATTGAGTCAGCAACTTGCCCCCACAGTCCGGGTCCTCATTTCACCCACCTCGGAAGGATAGAAGGCTGAGTCGACCTTGAGCCGGTGAAATTTGAACCACTGAACTGCAGATCACAGTCAGCTAAAGTGGCTGCAGTACTGCACTCTAACCACTGCAGCCTTCCCCTGATTGCTTCCCCCAAACCTCCCAATCCTTTCAAAAGCCACCCCCATCGCCAGCCTCTCCCAACCGGATCCCTGCCTGCCTCCCCTAGGCTCACCCAGACCAGGTTGACAGCGGCTTGCATGGCATGGCTGCAGGGAGAGCAGCGCCCGAGAGAAGCGGGGGAAAAAAAATTCTGATGGCTGAGCCGCTTGGCCCGGGACCGAGCCTCCTCCTTACCATCGCTCTCCCTGAAGAAAAACAGCACGTATCGGCGTGCACACGTGCAGGAGGGAAGGGAGGGAAACCACTGCCCTCTAAAGGCCACATCAGGAATGATACTTCAGAGAAATAAAAACTTTT
This sequence comes from Thamnophis elegans, assembly GCF_009769535.1. Taxonomy (NCBI): domain Eukaryota; kingdom Metazoa; phylum Chordata; class Lepidosauria; order Squamata; family Natricidae; genus Thamnophis; species Thamnophis elegans. Next base: position 101,988,684 of record NC_045544.1, on the reverse strand, counting down.
TTTTTAACGCTGTCCTTTTTAAAATTGATTTTCTTTCTTTTGGAAAATCGGGACTTTTTGAATACGCCGTGGGACACGGGACAAATTATTAAAAATCATAACTGTCCCGCCAAAAGCGGGACGTCTGGTCACCTTAAATATGAGCAACTTCTATCTAGTTGCCTTCCAATTTGGATATGCTTGTGCACTCAGAACCATAAACACATAAAATAATAATGCCAGGATGAAAGCTTCTTTTCCAGCAACAGGTATTGCTAATGACAAACTACATTTTTCTAAATATTTTATTTTTTATTTTTAGATAATTAGCACCAACTCAGCCCAAATTCTTCAAAACAACTATTTTGTGAGCCAGAAATGGCCTTCTTGATTCTCGGCAGGACTCCGTAGTCTTTTTTTTCTTAGTGGTCATATTGATCTTGTCCTAATTGTCAATTTTCTGCAATGAACACAGACTATTCCCTCCAATCCCTTTTCAGCCACAGCTTCTCCCTTCAATCAGTTTTTCTCACTTCATCAGTTTTCTGTTATCATCCAAACCTCACTCTTTTGGATTTCTTTTCTCCTTTAGGCCACTGATGTAAAATGAAAAGAGTTCTGCCCCAACTGCTAATCCTGCAGGATATTTGCCTCCCCTGGTGATTTAAATCTATCTATTTTCATCTTTCAGCTGCACTGATTCATTCTGAAGCATGAACACAGAACTTCTTCATCAATCCCAGATTGCCATTTCTGCAAAAACTTCCTATCTTTTTCTAGCCTAGTACTCAAAGAGATTGCTTGCTCTTGGTACCCTTATTTATTTACCACCTTCTCTTCTGTAACTAAAAATTAACTATTTTCTACTTCTGCAGCTAATTTCTACTTCAAATGCTAATCTGTGATAATAAAGGAAGGTCATGAACATTCTAATTTCTCAAGAAAATGTGTCAGCTCAAGCAGAACTTTGGCAAACCCTGTGAATTCTGAGAAGGCAAGAGATGTTTTCTTTTAAGCAGCAGAAGAAGAAAAAATAAGCCGTGATCTAAAATCAAAAGAGGCAAACTGTTAAAGTATCAGTAAGAAAAAAATAGCCAATAAGTAAATGGGTTTTAGAGACACTCCATCCTGAGGGTCAGAAGCGTGGGGGGGACTGCCAATGACAGTAAGATTATAATTAGAGCAGGCTAAGGAAATTTCAGTGCTTGTTCCTTTAACAACTATGAGACAATTTTAATTTTGTAATTAGCCAAAGTGAAAAAGCTGCTCATGATGAAATCCCATCTTCATAAAAAATAATAAAAGTATGAATCTTGTCTTTTGGGTATTTTAGCCCAAAGTTTACACATTTAAAGAGAAAGTAGATTCAGTTCAAGTGCAGTATGTCTACTACAGGTAAGACCAGCCATTTCACAGGAAAGTGCTCCCAATCTTTGTCCAGGATTGTACAACCTGTACTTTTTCATTTCTTTATCAAGGAAATGCTAACAAAGCTGATGTTGAAGTATTTCCAACATTCCAGAGAAATCATTAATAGAACTGTATAGCATCTGAAATTCTCATTATCTTTTCTTACAGGGATATTTCTGAGACAAAGATCAGCCAACTGCCAAACATTGGTCTAGAGCACATTGCCAAGTTGGTAGCGAAATCTACTTACAACTTAAAAAAGCTCCCTCCCTTGGACAGGTTCCATGCTTTGATTGAAGCAAACCTCACATATCCAAGCCACTGCTGTGCATTTGAAAATCGGACTAAACAAAAGTGAGTAGCTCATTTGTTTTCCATGTAGGGTTTTGATGCATTTGTAACTGCCACAGTCTGCTTTGATTTTCATGACTAGCCTGAGTAACATGCAATTTGTTTAATATGCGGGACAGGAGGAGGGAAAAATCATTCAGCCCTTAGGTTTCTCAGCCCAGCAAAAAAAACCATAAATGTTATCAGGGGTGGGATTCAAATAAATAAACAACTGGTTCTCTGCCCTAATGACTGGCTGGGTGGGCGTGGCCAGGGACTGTGACAGGCAGCACTCAGCCTCCTGCACCACCCTGGGAGCAAAAACGGGGTGGGGGCAGGTGCACCGCATCCCCGTGTCCCATTTTGGGCCAAGTAGGCCTCCCTGCACTTACCTGGGAGCCAAAATTGGTCTTGTGGGGACTCCTGGAAGGGGCGGGGCAGGAAGGGGTGAGGCCAGCCAACAATTTAACAACTGGTTCGCCCAAACTGGACCAAATCAGCTGAATCCCATCACTGAATGTTATAGACTTTCCTTCTCTCAACAAGTTGGATACTGATTGTAGTGGCCAAGTTTCTTCCTGATTAACCAGAGATGGACATGTGGCCCTCCAAAATATGTTTACACTCTATTTTTAATAGTCCTAACTAGAGGACAATAACATCTGGAAGATAATAGACTATTTACTTATACATTAGATCTTGCAAATAAGAGAAAGATGGGGATTAAAAGAAATTATGTTCCTTTCTGGCTTTTGGCGGGGTGTAACAGGGACTTCAAATGGTGGCTATATCAACAAGGATTTTTTGTAAGAATTAATGAGGATTGGGCAAAACATTTTATTTATTAAACTTATATAGTGCCCATCTAATTAAAAATGATTTTGCATGGTGTACAAGACTATAAAACAGCTAACATATACAAAATGATTAGTATATTTTTTTAAATAATTCTGAGGTTCATTGGGCTAAAATGACATTTCTTCCTTAGAATGAGTGTTTCCTTTCAAATGTATAGAAAGGACTGAATGGCAAAAGCCAAATATATCTCATGGTATTCAGATATTTTATTGACTCTAACATTGAATATTTTGTATAAAGCTCTAAATAATTCTTAAGCTTATTAAAAATGTAATAAAAAGCCCTCTAGATTTGAACAAAATTGGTTTCTTGGTCCTATTTATGCCTAATAGCTAGTAGCTCCTCCACATATTCCCATCAGAAGCTCAAAAACATAATTGGACTATTTTGACTGTCACCAAGAAAGATAAAGGAATTTTCAATTTTTGACAGTAGCTTAAAGACAAACAGGAGGTATTTTACATGAAGAGATGAATATACTTTAAAAGCTAACATTCTCTATTTGTATGCCTACCTGCCCCTTCTGAATTCAGCAGCTATGTAAAGAATTCCCTTTCTACCCAAAGTATCATCAGCTCTTAGCCCTCTTCTCAAAAGAATGGATCCTGTGAAAAAATATCTCTGCAACTTTCCCTCGTTTAGAAACACAAGAAGGATAAAGCAGGCCTTGGCATTTGGACGGCCTTGGGGCAGGAGAAAAATGAAGACAGTGAAACAGATATCACCACTGTGTTCATTTTAAAAACTCCAGTTTTCAGATATAATCATTAGCACAACCCCCCATGGAGTTTCACTGGTGCTAATCGTCAGTTCTTCTCATCATCTTAAATCAGGCTTCCTTCATGTTGATTTGCCATCCCTGTAAGACTTAGGCCTTCAAGCATCAAGAGACCTCCTCATTTATTTCTGTCTTTTCAAGTATTCTTTGAGATGTGCACAATGACCAGTTTAATTAACCCTTAGGTTCTTTCAGTTGCTTTGCTGATTATGTTTCTAACTCTTCCACAAATGTATGTTTCACATCAGAAGTGGGATGTTCTCAGTCTTTGATATTTCAGCTTTCTTTGAAATAATACCGACCTTCAGCATTTGATATTTATTAACCAGGACTCCATACATGGATGTCTTGAAGACTGCAGCAGGGCTATACAATCTTTTCAAGCCAGCATTCATATCTGAATAATATGATACGATAAAAGTCCACCCCAAAAGTAGGTAGGGACAGATAAATAATTATATTGATTTGATTTGAATATAAATGAATAGTTTATATGATCATTACCTGAATATTTAATAATTTTGATAATTTTCACCATAGAATAGAATTATAGGGGTGGAAGACAGCTTAAAGGTCTTCTTCTTCAATCCTCTACCCAAGGCAGGAATCCTTGTATCACCTTGGGCAAATGGTTACCCATTTGTTCTTGAAAACCTCCAGCAATGGAGCACCCACAACTCTGTGAGGCAAACTGTTCCATTGATTAATCGTTCTCACTGTTAGAAAATTCCTCCTTGTTTCCAAATTGGATCTGCTTCTGATGAGCTCCCAGCCCTGTTTCTTGTAAAATATTTTACAAGATTCATATTTTAATTTAATTTTAAAAATTTTACCATGGTTTTAAAAATTACCATTTGCTGAAAATTTTTGAAATGCCTTTGTGGGAACTTATAAAAGAGTTTCTGAAAACATATGCAATACAAACTACTGATCCTCCCATCATTGGCATATATAGATTACATTAGAAGCAAAAGTTTATTTTTCTTGAGCAAAAAGTAATTATTGCTTTCTCTTACATGTTCATAATCTTTGGGGTACTAAAACTCTTTTCTGATTTACCACCCCATCCACAACAGCTAGTGAGATGTCACTACATATATGGCTATTTTATCAGGCTAAATTAACCTCAAGAATCATGTGAAGGTTACAGAAGTACTATACATAAATAAGAGAGCAAGTAATATATTTACAGACTGTTTGGAAGGTAGCCAAGGGCATGTTCACACCAGTGTTTTGCCTTAGTTAAGGATTGGCTCTAGATTTCACAGACATAACCACAGTTTATTTTGGGGAACTGAGTTCATTTATAGCAGAATTCTGCCACAGTTTGTTTGAAACAGTGGCGATGTTGGTATTTTCTTCTGGATTGCTAACAACCTTGTAGAAGGTTTGTTTTCCCATTGGCAAACCTAAAGCCTCAGCCTTCCTTGCATTCCTATCATAAAGTTAGTTATTACTGTTTCCACACCACCACCATAGCAGCTCCGTGTTCTGCCTCTGAAGCTTAATTCTTCCAGTACATATTCTTAAGAATTCATTTCCTCTCTCCCCCATTCCAGCCACATGCAATCATGATGGATTTAAAATATCACTGCAAAATTCTTCAAACGTTACATCATTTTTACAATTTGTAAGGGCTTTTAGACAAAACTGAATAATTGGTTGCAAGGCAGTATTTGGGAGATACTTTTGCTTTTCATTTTTTAAAGTTAAACTTCCTTTGCATTATAACTGGGCTGCAAGATTCTGGACAGCCACTATGTGTATAGTAGCAAACAGCATTCTCTGCCACTCTTTACTGTGATCTAGGAGCCATCTAGATTTGTAGATATATTACTCCTAATCTTAACACCACTCAATTTTGTATTGTGTGTATGTGTAATTACAAAGTGGTGGAAACTTCTTTAAAAAAAAGGGCAGGTTGAAAACACAAACAGATTTTTTTTGGGTGGGGGGAGGCTTACCATATGACCAGTTATAGCTCAAGCAAGTAGCTGCTGGTATATGTTCTTTTTCTGCTTGGCATGTAAGTAAGTTTATAATCCAATCGGTACTGCATACTTTCCTGACTTCTTTCCTATCAGACAAACTATAACATATCAAACCAAAAAAAAAAAAAAAAAAGATGGGGATTTTTGTTTTATTTCACTGACTAGCACTATAGAACATCTGAATTCAATCCAAGTTTCCCACTCACCCACTCTATCCTCAAGGGAAAAAAGAGCAGAAGTCAAGTTTATTCATGTGGACGATGATGATAATGTGCCTATACTTTTCTGATCATACAGCAGAAAAGTAGCATAGAATAAAGGGGTGGGAGGGAGTATCCACTGCCACTGCTGCCCCTCCACCTCCTTCCTTTGCTGCCACTCCTGAATTAGTCTCAATCACCAGCATCATCTGGTGAGCATCTGATGAGTGTCCTCTCCCTCCTCCTTTCTCCCTGGCAAAGGGATGCTTTGTAATGACAGAGAAGGCGGGTATGAATTTTATGCCCCTGTAGTCATGTGACTTTTATTTTCTCTTTTTCCCACCGAGTAGTACACTCTCACCATTGACAGCCTCTTCTCTGCCTTGTGGAAGGGAGGACACTTAATGATGCTCCTGGAGACTGAAAATTCCATTTCTGATTTTCTTACCTCTGTTAGCCATCGCTCTTTGTTTTAAATGTTGGCTACTGCTAAAGGAATTACCTGCTTAAACTTCCCCACAACTTAAAGAAAAACATCTGCCTGGTTTCCTCCAAACTTGGTAGCCATTTATGATGTCTTCTGAAGCAATCTATTTTTAAAAAATAAAATTTTGTTGACATTGTTAGTATTTTCCCAGAATTCCCATATTAGTATTTCTGTTAATATTGGCACAATATATCCCAGGTTCTGACTATACTATTTTTATCTTTTTCAGTTCTGTGATGCACCCTATATGCAATAAATCTGCAATTTCAGAAGACTCTGATGAGTTCAGTTTTGAGCTGGATGAAAATGATTACTATCACGCTCTATGTAGAGAAGAGTTTAAAGTGGCTTGCTTCCCAGAGCCTGATGCCTTCAACCCATGTGAAGACATAATGGGCCACATAATTCTCCGAGTTCTGATATGGTTCATCAATATCTTGGCCATCATGGGAAACCTTGTTGTGTTCATTATTTTAGTTACTAGCCAATACAAGTTCACTGTCCCTCGATTCCTCATGTGCAACCTTGCCTTTGCTGATCTTTGCACAGGTATTTATTTACTACTGATTGCAATCAAAGACATGCAGAGTAGAACTCAGTATTATAACTATGCTATTGACTGGCAAACTGGGGCTGGTTGCAATACAGCTGGTTTTTTCACTGTCTTTGCAAGTGAACTCTCCGTATACACTTTAACCGTCATCACCTTAGAACGATGGCATACCATCACCTATGCCATGGAACTAGACCGCAAAGTTCGCTTCCGGCATGCAGTGATAATTATGTTGGTAGGATGGGTCTTTGCCTTCATAGTGGCCCTCCTTCCCATATTTCAAGTCAGCAGCTACATGAAAGTTAGCATCTGCCTACCTATGGATATTGAAACTCTGCTTGCTCAGACCTACGTCATGTTTTTGTTGATATTAAATATTCTTGCCTTTATTATCATCTGTTCCTGCTACATCAGCATCTACTTCACGGTGAGGAATCCCAATGTTTTCTCATCCAACAGTGACACCAAGATTGCCAAACGCATGGCCATACTCATCTTCACAGATTTCCTTTGCATGGCACCAATCTCCTTTTTTGCCATTTCAGCATCACTCAAAGTCCCTCTGATCACTGTGTCCAATTCAAAGATCCTCCTTGTTTTGTTCTACCCCATTAATTCATGTGCCAATCCATTTCTTTATGCCATCTTCACCAAGACATTTCGCAGGGATTTCTTCATCCTACTAAGTAAGTTTGGCTGCTGTGAAATGTACGCTCAGATTTATAGAACGGAAACCTCCTCTTCTGTTCATACCTCCCATATGAAAAATGGGCATTGTACACCAGCTCCTAAAACCAGCGATGGAACAATTTATTCATTAGTGCCTCTGAATCATGTGAACTGAAGCAGAATGTCTGTAAATTTATGTCAAAGGTTATCGAATAGTGATCTTTGTTTCCTCGGCAAGATGAAGGAAATTACAAGAGATGACAAATGTTTTCCATAATCTCAAATTGCTATTTAGTTATTTAGTTCTCAGGCATACCACACTGATATAAAATTCAACTAATGGGGTTAAATGTAGTTACCAATGTGTGATAATATTGCTGAAATATCTTGATTTAGCCAACTTGATAAAGCACATAGTCTCAGCTGCAAACTTAGCTATATTTAAAATAGATTTATTCAAATCAATGAGAATTATGTTGATCATCAGTAACTTAAAAAGTTCTCTACTTACTATGACTAGCTCTGGATTTAAGCTATTTGTGAATGTACTCTCCAAACTAAACTGGTTTTTTTCATTATAGAGATCAAAGTAGTAATATATTTTTGCTTACTACATGCTTCTTTAATGAGCAGATAAGACAAATTTATACCAAGTTGACACTGGTGTAATCCAGATCAGAACTATCTGCTATAACTGACATTTCCAAAATCTTGGGCAAGTTCATTTCCCAATAATTTTCCTACCTGAAATCTCATTAAAGAATCTAAAAGACCAGAAATGAAACCTTTATGTATAAAATGCATGTTGTGTCACTTTTTTAGTAAGATCTTCCTACATTTACCTTAGCAATAAATGGCAAACGGTCTGAGACTTAATAAAATTAGGTGATCAAATACTGTACATTGTTGGAACCATAGATCCTTGCTTCCCTTTTTTTAACCGTTCTTCAGATCAAAGAAATATGAAAACCATACAATCTATATAATGCAAAGGTCAGGAATCTCCCATCCAAAAGCAGAAATCTCAATCCAGATCTTTGTGAATTGTCAAACATATATCTCCTTTATAGTCCACTCTAAGTTGCTGATACTGGTCTGTTCCTTGATTACAAAGCTGATGGAAGAAACTAAATTATAAATTATGAAAGGGATTCCTGGCTACAGATGGTTTGTTTCATGTTGTTGGGTATAAATAAAAGATTTGTCAAATCCTTGTTTGCCTGCAAGAATAGCAAAGGAACACTACCTAGCTAAGGTAGTACAAGTTTCCCCACATGACAAACTAAGGTACGGAAAAGGAGAGATTACAGTTAGAAAAATGATATAATAAGTTATCTTCTCCCTCCCTTCACCATTAAATGATGGGTTCAGAAAACATGATAATACTGTATGTACGTTTTGCTAGGCCTGGATGACATGTTGAATAATTTATTATTGCTTAACCAAATTATTATAGCTTATAATTTTGCCTTAATGTGATCTTAGTTCTCATAATAAATGTAGATAATAGTTGGTGGCTGGAGAAGGCTCCTGCATATTCCTGGGACAACAAAGATGATTGGCAAGCAAGTCCTTGAATACTTAATACTAGACATGTCACTAGAAGGCAAAATCACAAAACTGCATCTTATTTACCTTGGCCATGACATGCCATGGAATTCATTGGAGAAAGTATTTATGTTTGGAAGTGTTAGCAGTAAAAGGAAACTAGGACATCAAAGAATAAGGTGGCTGGACACCACCAAAGCTGACATCAACCAGAGCAAAGAAAAACTCAAAGAACTAGTGCAAGATCAGAAGATGTGGACACCTGGCCCACAGAATTACCAAGAGTCAGATTCGACTGAATGGATAACATCGTCATCGTCAAGAAAGCAGAACCTCCTAACTCCAATTTTGGATATATCTTTTCAGAATGGAAATGGATTATAGTTAAGCCATTGGGGAAAGAATGGATGATCAAGGGCAGATGTGATAGCATGGACTTTTTTTCTTGCCCCAGACTTCAGGACCAGAACCAGTGAATTAAAGCTACAAGGAAAGAGTAGGACAAGACTTTTATATGAAGTGATGACCTGTCCTCCTCTGGAGATGCTCGGACAGAAATCAAAAGGCTATCTGGCAGAGATGCTATAATGGATACTACAATGGATTGCACTAGATCATTATTTCTCAACCTCAGCAACTTTAAGATGTTCAACAGAATTGTGGGCTCTAGACAATGTTAAGGTCCCTTACAATCCTATGATTTAGGAAAGTAGTTTTTTTTATTGTGGACAGTCTGTATGGATTTCATATTTTAAATAGACTGTTTTTGATATCTCTTGCTCACAAGAGTAAGCCTGAAAACATTTTTTGCAATAATAATAAAAATTCCAAAAATGTTGTTGAGCCTCAATTTTGTATCATTTTTGAATGCTAAAGAACAGGAATTAAATTTATAATGTAAGAAGATCTTGCTCAACACCCTCACCCATTTGAACAAAAAAAACACATAAAACATATTAATCCAACAACATTTTGCAAATAACACAAAAAACATTCAGTAATATTGAGATAAAATATAGCATAACAAGGAAATCACTTTCAGTAAATATTTAGGGGTTATGATAGATAATAGATTGAGTACCATAGTACAGATTATTTTTAAATTCCTTCTCCCAAATTATTTTTGCATTTGAAGTTCCAAATTCTCTTGTCTTGCTTCCAGCTTGACCCAACTATAATTGTTGTTGTTGATTTTTGGACACTTTAAATTTTAAAAAATTAAGTCTGAGCTAAACGTTTTCAAACCATTTAAGAGAACAGAAAAACTGATTCTTTTTCTTGATAGACTTGAACATTGGGTGCTATCTAACAAAATGAAATTTGATGTTGAAAAAAGTAAGGTTCTACATTTAGGCAAGAAAAACAAAATGCACTGGTACAGTATAGGTGGTACCTTGCTCAATAGTAGTGAGAGGGATCTTGGAGTTCTAGCGGAGAACCATTTAAATATGAGCCAGCAGTGTGCAGCAGCTGCCAAAAAAACCAACAGTTCTAGGCTACATAAACAGAGGGATAGAATCAAGATCATGTGAAGAGCTGATACCACTTTATAATGCCTTGGTAAGCCCACGCTTGGAATACTGCATGCAGTTTTGGCCGCCACAATGTAAAAAAAGATGTGGAGACTCTAGAAAGAGTGCAGAGAAGAGCAACAAAGATGATTAGGGGACTTGAGGATAAAACATATGAAGAACAGTTGCAGAGGCTGGATATGTCTAGTTTAATGAAAAGAAGGACTAGGGGAGACATGATAGCAGGGTTTCAATACCTCAGAGGTTGCCTCAAAGAAGAGGGAGTCAGACTATTCTCCAAAGCTCCTGGGGGTAGAACAAGAAGCAGTGGGTGGAAACTAGTCAAAGAGAGAAGCAACTAAGAACTGAGGAGAAATTTCCTGACAGTTAGAACAATTAATCAGTGGAGCAACTTGTCTCCAGAAGTTGGGAATGCTCCAAAACTGAAAGTTTTTAAGAAGATGTTGGATAACCATTTGTCTGAAGTGGTGTAGGGTTTCCTGTCTAGGCAGTGGGTTGGAATAGAAGACCTCCAAGATCCCTTCCAATTCTGCTATTATATTATATTATATTATATTATATTCTTTCTCTTCATTTGATAGATGTAAAAATTTAGGAAGTATTCATTATACACTGAACTGCCTCATCCAGTTTTTTTCTCTACAATAGTCCTGTGAAGTAGGTTGATCTGAGTGTAAGTAAGTAATCCAAGTCATCCAGTAGGGAATGTGGAAAAAATATGGAATGCATGGGGGGATCAGGAGTGTCAAACTCACATTGTCATATGATGTATCAAGACAGCCCCCCCCCCCTCCCGTGCCTTTGCCCTAAGAATCTGTTGGAGAAATTCTCCTTTCCCTGGAGAAATTGTGATGGAAGAGTATGCTATTTTCTTACTAGATGAGAGTTTGGTTTCATTTGGTTTTATGACCACCACTAATACATTTAGTTAAAAAAATAGTTGTGAAGCTTCCACCTGGATATTACTCTCTATCACCCTAACAAACAAGAGGGTGGAACAGACCTAGAAGTTGTAGAGTTAGTAACCATTAAACTTGGCTTGCCTCAAGTATATTTCGTGGTATAACAACTCTGAAAGGCAAGGTACTGTTATAATCACTGTATTTCAGGTGAGCTATGCCAAGGCAATGCAAATTCTAGAAGTCTGCTTACAGTAATGCTTATTCTGAAAGTTGACCAATGACTTCTTATTCTCCAGTCTCACTTTAAGAAGTTCTCAATCATTTGAATATCTGCACCATTGCCCCCTCCAAAGTACATTCAAAATACTCCAAACGTTTGACCCATCAATAAGGGAGGAGCCCTTGTCTAGAAAGAATGCAAGCAGGCACACTTTTTGCACTCCCTATGACATTGCAATGCCCCATTCACCTCAAAAATAGTTTTCCCCCTTTTCTGTATTTGTTAGTTGAAGCCAATGGAGAAGTCTTTGTGTCAACAGGAGATGTTTCACCAAGTGAGAACATTCCTCCCACCTTCCAAGTTCAAGATATTTTTCCTTCCTAATTTTTTTTCCCTTCAGCCCACCTGCAACTTTAGAGAGACAAACTTGACCTCTACCTTCTCATTTAGCTGGAATGTTGGCTCAGTCATAGAAAATTCTAACCCCAAACTTTCATTTAGAAAAATAAAATGTACCCACATATCTTCTCTGAAGCTGCTGATAGCAGTGACAAATTATCTTCCCAGCACTATCAGAAGCCTTATTGATGCCTTTCAATTATACCATGTTCATACATTCCCAATTTGTTACTGCCCAAACTAATAACAGAGAAATAATAAATAACCTCAAGAGACAAGAATGGGAGGAATTTGTTAGTGAAGTCCCAAATAAGTGTTATCCTTATCTGCAGCTCCAGTTATCTGACCCACAGTCTACAACCAGGGTCGAAATGACCTTTCGGTAGAACTAGCCCACAGCAAGCCAAAAAGAGCAACTAAAAAACAGTAACTGAACACTCAGAAGAACATAACAGAAGTATGCAACAGAGAGAATAAAGTTAATAAACCTTTTTGTTCATATGAAATAAGAAATGAGAATTAAAAAATTTCAGAGTTACCTTTTGCAAATAACAATTGTCTGGAGAGAGAAATAAAAAGTCATCTTACTCTTTCTCACTAACCCATTTTAGATATGGTTGGTTTGGATGCAGCATATTGTATTACCTATGTGAGTTTCAGTGTTACAGATGTGAACATTTTCTAATATCAGTCTTGCATATTCTTTTTTTTTAAAGTTTGTGACCTATGAACAGTTTGAGAGTCCCTAGTACATCAGCCCGCCATTATTCCATAGAGCAGCATTTGAAGTTGGGGGTGGGGTATATAGAGGTATGTTTGAATACTTTCTCCTGTTTAAAAATAATTAAGTAAAATTCCCTGACACACAAAATTAGAATAGAATAGAATAGAATAACAGAGTTGAAAGGGACCTTGGAGGCCTTCTAGTCCAACCCCCTGCTTAGGCAGGAAACCCTACACCACTTCAGACAAATGGTTATCCAAAAAACTTCTTAAAGACTTCCAGTGTTTGGGCATTTACAACTTCTGGAGGCAAGCTGTTCCACTGATTAATTGTTCTAACTTTCAGAAAATTTCTCCAGTTCTGAGTTGCTTCTCTCCTTGATTAGTTTCTGCCCATTGCTTCTTGATCTACCCTCAGGTGCTTTGGAGAATAGTCTGACTCCCTTTTTTGTGGCAGCCTCTAAGATATTGGAACACTGCTATCATGTCTCCCCTAGTCCTTCTTTTCATTAAACTAAACATACCCAGTTCCTGCAGCCCTTCTTCATATGTTTTAGTCTCCAGTCCCCTAATCATCTTTGTTGCTCTTCTCTGCACTCTTTCTAGAGTCTCTACATCTTTTTTTACATTGTGGTGACCAAAACTGAATGCAGTATTACAAGTGTGGCCTTACCAAGGCATTATAAAGTGGTATTAACACTTCACGTGATCTTGATTCAATCCCTCTGTTTATGCAGCCTAGAACTGTGTTGGCTTTTTTGGCAGCTGCTGCACACTGCTGGCTCATATTTAAATGGTTGTCTACTAGGATTCCAAGATTCCTCTTTTTCAACATTGAATTTCATTTTGTTAGATAGCGCTCAATGTTCAAGTTTGTCAACATCCTTCTATATCTTAAGTCGGAGTGCTGGCTATTCCTGCCAGCTTGATATTCCTGCCAACTAGTATTCTTCCTCCAGAATTTTTAGACATACAAATGTGGGGGCAATCTGTGTGCAGGGATTTCCTTCTCTAGAGAGTAAACATATACGGTTCATTCCTCTACTTGGAGCATTTCCCCACAGACATTTGCATTGTTTCTAAGTAGGAGGAGCAACATGGTAACAACTGAACCCCTCTTTTCATCTTTTCACATCGTATTTTAAGATTTTTAGTTCTTTGTGCACTCCAACTATTCCCAAAAGCATTTCTGTGCTTCATTAGGAATTGTTTTGGTTTTTGCTGCCCTGGCTTTTCTTTGTTTAGAGTTTCTCGGCTCACAGCTGATTTGGGGAGGTGGGTGTATTCTGGGGCACACATGGATTGAGTGTGGACATTGGAATACTGCTACAAGCCTCAGTGATAATTAACAAAATAACAGAATGACAGGATTGGAAGCACCTTGGTGATTTCTAGTCCACCTTCTGTTCAAGCAGGAATCCCTACACCATTTCAGACAAATAGTTGTCCAATCTCTTCTTAAAAACCTCCACTGTTGAAAATCCACAACTTCCACTGGTTATCCTGGTAAGAATAGGCAATAAGAAAGGCCAGTGGAATTGTCCAAGTGAAAATGGATCCAAAGCTAAGAAACATTGTAGGGCAGATCAGTGTTTTTAGATAAAGAGCCTGAGAGCATTGACATTAAGTTTTCAACAATAAATATTTTCTCTGTACTCAGATCAGCCATGCGATCCATCATGACTGTTAGGTAGTTGAGCCAGTGTACTTCCAATTGAACTGCAGTGTACAAGAATCACACTGGATTCGTTTTTTATAATAGAAGCACTGGAATAATAGAAGCACTGGAAGGCCACACTTCCCATTATCTAAACTTTTGGTTTACATCATCAGGCTCCTGACTCTCTTCTTCCTGTAAAGGCTAAACTCCCACATTTTTCTGTTGTGATATCAACTACAAATTAGCAAATAACTGAGAACTTTTTTCTCCTAGAGCATGATCACCTCCTCATAAACAGCTTCAGATGGATCACATCACTGATTGAAAAGGGAGCTCTCAATAATGTTCATCATGAGGCCTCTTAATCAGGACCATTCCTTACCTTCAAGAAGGACAGTTTTTAACAGCAGTCATGTTTCCACTTGATAAAACTGTAATAACAAGGAAAAATCCAGTTTACTGAATGTGGAAGAAAAAGGTATAAGTCCACTGTTTCTCAACTTCAGCAACTTTAAGATGTGTGGATTTCATCTCCCAGCCTGCTGACTGAAGAATGCTGGGAATAGAATTGATGTTTATGCATCTTAAAGTTGTTGAGGTATAGACTCAGAAAGAGGTTAAGTAAAAAGGAAAGTTGGGTTAACAGATTTTTAAGGTTTGGTGTGATTTATTTTCCCGTGAAATTCCTGCCTTTCAATTTGTATAAACACTCAGAACAGTTTAATAATTTGTGCTTGTCATATACTTTTATTGAAACTTCACCAAGCTGCAGTAGGAAAAGCAGAAAGAAATCTGAGCCACACCATTTTCCTCCAAAGGAACTTTTGGCTTCTCTTTTTGATCTTTTTTTCTTCTTGCTGGTTCTTATAACAGTCTAATATGACATAAGGTTAAGCCTAGGTTGCTCATTTTTTCCATCCTATCTTCCAAGCTCTTCCTTTTATTTGTGCCTTTTACATTTAGAAATGCTGGGGTTGCTTTGCCTAGAACCAATGGAGCAAAAATCAAGAAAACCTCTAGATGGCAGCCAGAATTAGAGGTTTCAGCATCACTCTACTGGTGGTTAGCTAAAGTTTTGCAACCCAGATGTGATAACTCTTATCAGTTACCAACCAAGTATTACAGTAGAATGGGTTATCTGCAGTGGTGGTATGCAACCAGTTTAACAACCAGTTTGGTGAGTGGGCGCTTTGCACGCGTGCACATCTAATGTGCACTTCACACACATGTGCAGGATTCAAAAACTGCCCATTTTAAGCTTAAAAACTTACCTTCTATGTCAGCGCCAGTGAGTAAAACAGCTGACACATGGCAATCTGCTGAGCTGTGTGAATCAGCTGAGCTTAAAAAAACAGGGAAATATAGGACAGGAAAGGGCAAGGGTAGGGGGACGGGGTCAACTGCTCACACAAACCAGCTGAATCCCACCCCTGGTTATCTGAAAGAGAAAACCAGACTTAGTTAGGTTTTTTTTTTTTTAAATGTAGATAAGGGGTCCAGTATCTTGGGCTTTGCCCATGTCTATGCATAATTGCTTTGCATTTCAGACAGTCCAATAGAAGTGTTCTCTGCTTCTGACAATCCCCCTTGGCACTTGTTATTTACAAAGGATTCAATTAATTGATCACCCCGAAGGAAGACCAAGAAATAAACCTACACTGAACAAGAGAGAGAGCACCCATTTCTGGTATGTGAGATATGTTGCCAGGCACTTCTTTTCCACCTCTGACTCCTCTGCTGAGCAGACATCTGTGTTATATGTTTTCTCAGATGAAAACCTCTTTTCTTTGAATACTACATATGCAGTTTTCTCAGTAGTGTTGTTCCCTGGCAATTCAGAGGGAATGAAACCATGCTGCCAGTTAGTTTTCTCCCACACACAGCTGCAGAATCTGTTGAGTTGCATTTAGCAATGTAGGAGTAAAAACCACAAATAGGACAAAGGTGCTTTTTCAGGAGGCAACTGGACTTTCTGGTTTTTCTTTGAAGACATTTAGCTTCTCATCCAAGAAGCAGCTTCTTGAGAGATGAAAAAGCTTCTTGGATAAGAAGTGAAATGTCTTCAAAGAAAAATCAGAAAGTCCAGTTGCCTCTTAAAAAAGCACCTTTGGGACAATCATGACCTGGATGACTGAGAATCTCCATAGATATTTGTGTATAGTACAGTTTGAACAATATCCATGTACATGGAGATAGTCGATAAGAGGAAATCATGTTATTAATGGATGGATTGTTTCCTGTGAAAGAGAATAAAATTACACAGATTCTCACTTGTTTACTGGCAAGTACATAAAACATCCATTGTATTTTCTTGGCACCCATTATCAAAGTGGTTTATTATTGCCTTCTTCCAGGAATAACAGAACAGAATAACATAATAACACAGTTGGAAGGGATCTTGGAGGTCTTCTAGTCCAACCCCCCTGCTCAAGCAGCAAACCTTATACCCGGGATGGCGAAC
The DNA here is from genome assembly GCF_009769535.1 of Thamnophis elegans. NCBI lineage: Eukaryota > Metazoa > Chordata > Lepidosauria > Squamata > Natricidae > Thamnophis > Thamnophis elegans. The sequence goes on along the minus strand of NC_045544.1, from coordinate 101,971,984 downwards.
CTATGGCATGCATGCCACAGGCGTTGCCCTGTCAGCTGGCCAGCGCACATGCCCATGCTGGCCAGCTGAGTTCAGCCTTTTTAAAAGCCATTTTTCGCCCTCCCCAGGCTCCAGAGGCTTTTTAGGACCTGGGGAGGGTGAAAAGAGCCTCTCCCCACCCACCCACCCCGGAGGCCCTCCAGAGGCTTCAGGAGCTTCCCTGAAGTCTCTGGAGCACAAAAAACAGCCCTACGGGCAAACCAAAAATTCGGGAACCGACTTCCGGTTTGCTCATAGGGTCGGTTTAAGCCCTCCGGAGCCTTCAGGGACCTTCAGGAGACTTCCCTGAAGGCTCTAGAGGACTAAAAATGACCCTATGAGCAAACCGGAAGTGACTTCCAGTTTGTTCATAGGGTCGTTTTTAGTCCTATAAAGCCACTGGAGCCTGGGGAGGGCAAAAAAAGCATGCAAAAAATGGGGGGAGTGCCTGTCATGTGTGCATGCGCACTGGGGGGGATCACGCATTGCATTATGGGTGTGGCACACCCATGTACAACCCCCCTGCGCTCCCCCCACTTATGGCACATGAGCCAAAAAAGGTTCACTATCGCTGCCTTATACCATTTCAAACAAGTGGTTATCGAATGTCTTCTTAAAAACTTCCAGTGTTGGAGCATTCACAACTTCTGGAGGCAAGTTATTCTAACTGTCAGGAAATTTCTTCTTATTTCTAAGTTGCTTCTCTCCTTGAGTAGTTTCCATCCATTGCTTCTTGTCCTGCCTTCAGGTGCTTTGGAGAATGGGTTGACTCCCTCTGCTATCATGTCACCCCTAGTCCTTCTTTTCATTAAACTAGACATACCCAATTCTAGCAACCATATGTTTTAACCTCCAGCCCCCTAATCATCTTTGTTACTCTTCTCTGCACTATTCCTAGAGCAGCGCTGCCAAACTCACAGTCCACAGGCCAGATGCATCACACGCTGGCCATGCCCACACCCAGGTAGGAAAGGGGGGAAAGTCGCAATATGTCATGTGACACTGCCATGACGACATGAGTTTGACACCTCTGTTCTAGAGTCTCAACATCTTTTTTAAATCAGATATTTCTTCAACTTCTCAATGTAGTCTATGGCCCTTGTTGGCTACCATCCAAATACTGACTAGGTCTGATTCAGGTCAACCAAGGTTGTTAAGGTGCTGCCATAACATTTGTGACTTTGACTCATTTACGTAATGTTTCTTATGAACGGCATCTTCCAAACATCTGTATAAGATGGTATATCTTCCGCTTCCTTACATTACCTAGGGAAACCTGAGGCTGAAAATAAACCAATGCTGAAAGGACATAATATCAACCATAACTTTTCAATATGGAATATAATAAAGATGAAAACTATAGAGTGCAATGAAAGAATAAAAATAAAAATAACAATAAAAACAGATATATCACCAATATAACAGCATCTCATAGAGACCCCACTCAGATGTAACTATACTGCTTTGTTTGTTCAAGCAGTTATGGTACACATAAATAATTGCCTGAAACCATAAGGATAGAGGAAAGTAAAGAGTTTTAGAAATAGAAAATAACTGCCTACAGTAGAAGGTCCTGCTTTGTTCTTGAGTCCAGCTTTGACAAACAGGTATGGAAATATAGCCTCCAGTTGAATTAATCCTTTAGATGTCCTGGGTAGTTATTACAATATTAATTGGATTAGCACAATGATATCCACAGGAATAAGACTTTCATCAAAATAACACATCAATATCCTGTCACAATGACACATGTACCCTCCCTTTAATGCATACATACAACATCACAAAATGTGTAAAAAGGGGGAAGAGTTTCACAACACCTATTTAAATCCAGCCCATTTTAAACTTTTTTTTTCTTGTCTCACCAGATTTGGTCCTGTTCTATCCTGTTGTCTTACCAAGAAAGTTGCCTTACTGATAGACAGATAGGTTGAAAGTCCTGGGCCATTTTACATAACTTCTTTCAAAATTTCATGGAGATGAAAAGAATAAAAAGGGAACAAAAAAGAGAATGTGTTGCACTCACATTCACTTTTTTCCCCTCTCTTCTGAGAACTGTGTAAATTTTATCAGACTACTAATATTTTCATCACAGAGGAATGGATTTAGTTCTCAGTGTCACCCCTTGGGGCCAAAATGGGATAATATAGTGGCAGTCTTATATTTAAATTCACAGGTATAAATCACATTCAAATCTGGTAGTGATGAGGAATGCCCTTTCCAAATTCTTCTTTGTTTCTCCTACATTTAGCTCTAATGGCTTTTGTAACAATAGCAGCATCCAAGTGCATTTCAATGGCACTTTAAAGTCAATAATTCTTAAAACAACTCCACAAGGTTAAGCCAATATTATTATCTTTCATATTTTAGATTGGGAGATTGAAGGTGGGAGAAAGTAGTTTGCCTAAGGCCAACTAATGAATATATGGCAGAAACGTGATTCAAACCAGGGATTTTCTGATTTGTAGCTCAGTCATAATGCTTCACCTAAGCCCAGTGAGGAATAAAAAATAGTGTTCACTCTAGCAAGACAACCAAGGAAAAAATGTCCATGTCTCTGTGTGTGTGTGTGTGTGTGTGTGTGTGTGTGTGTGTGTGTGTGTGTGTGTGTGTGTATGGGTATGGGTATATGAGTGTGGGTGTATGCATGTGTATATCGTACAGCAAATGCAGAAGACATACAGATCAACAGGAGAAAAACGCCCTCTTATTCTTACAGTGAACAATGATAGAAGTGTATCTCTTTTGACTCTTTCTAACGAGAAATTTTAGAGCAGCAATCTTTATAAATTACTACCTAGGAGTGAAGGGCACCATACTGTAGAATCCAGAATGATTCTGGGTAACTGGATTTTCTACCAAAGAGATGAACTGTGATGATAAAACATGCAGTTGGCCCAGGATAACTGAGCAATTATCTGTGGATGCTGACAGCCAGAAAAGTCAATCTGGAAAAAAGTGCTAATATTTCAAACCCCTTCCCAAAACGCCCTGCATAAATAACCATTTACAGGTGGTCATTATTTTGTTTAGCTACATTTCCATGTCATCTCATTCTGTGATTATAGATAACATTACTGGTACTTAAAGTTGTTTAATGACTACAATTGGGATTGATAATTGTATTGTTAAATAATGTGGTCGTTAAGAGATTACATGATCACAGTGGACTTATGACCTTATCCGTCCACAGTTATTAAGTGAATCAACATAGGTTGCAAGCAACTCATCACGTGATCATGACTTGTGATTTTACCACTAGCTTCCCATGGATACTATGTGACAGAAGCTAGCTTTAAAGCATGCAAGTTGTGGTCACGTAATATCTCACTGTGGTAATCACATGACTGCAGAATGATGTAACTATCATATGTCAAGTTTCCTAACGATGTTGTAAATGATTCATAATAATAGAGCCAATGTTTTAATACAAAAACCAGTGATTTATTGATGGCTTCATAAGATAAGATTTGTTCGCAGCCAAATCTTTGCTCTGTTTATCTACTTCTGAACTTTACCCCTGTTCCTTTTCTCCCCTCAGTCTGTGTCAGAAATCACGTTACCCAATAGATACACCCATCTCAAACCAGCTACTATAATCTGAGATCCGACTCCACTGACAGTATGTGCGGAATGCACTCCCACTCATTCTGTCCCCATGACAACGCAGAGAGTTGACATCATAAATATCTGCCCATTTCAAAGTATCCAAATCTTGACTAGGGATCCTGTGACAGTCATAATCGCCAGAACTGGTCATAAATTACTTTTTCAGCATGGTTGTAATTTCAAACAGTTATTAACCAGGCATTCATTAAGTGACGACTACCTGTATCCCAACATTTGTTGCCTATCAGCTACTCTACTGTCAAGCCCATGAAGAAATATCAGTTTGGATTAGAGCTAATTATGAAAATTAATAGTTATTCACTGTCCAGAGTCACAACATTGAGATGGGCAGCCATGAAAATTTAAATAAATAAGAAGAGAAGAATTAAATATTCCGTTCCCCAAACTCATATTTCTGAGGTAGCCTGTTCTGTCCCCATTCATCCCTGACCCATTGTGCCTACTATTACATTCTGTTAAATGTAGTATCAGGTAAACTCTGAATCAGTTTCATTTATAAAAGATGTTATAGGTTCTGCATTTATATAGAATAATCATGTCATGATCCAATTCTTAGTAAACCTAAATGGAAATCTAGGATACAATCCTGTATTCACTTAACTGCAAATGATCTCCATAGAACTGAATGGGATTTTGAATAAACAGGTCTAATCATGCCAATAATAAACAATATTTTTTAATAAAAGAATAGATTCTAGTCCTAGATGAACATTATTTCTTGTGCAAAGCAAGGATTAGAGAGAGTAGAATTTCTCAAGTGCATTTGGACTCCTGGTTCCCCATGTATGCAAAACAATATTATACAATGTGTAGTTAGTTAGTTAGTTACAATGAGTTCAGTATAATTTCATCAGGTTGGTAGTAGTATTTTTAAGATTGTTCCCCAACAAGTTGAGGGAGGACTTTCATTTTGAAATCAGCTCTGTCACTAATTATTCATTTTGCTAGTGATTCCCAAGTTACTTTAAAGCCAACGTATAACTTCCACTCTTGTTCTTACTATATGTTGATCTCCAACTACATGTAGGTCTCAAAACACTTTCACTTTGGTTTAGTCTCTATACTTATGAGTATTGCTGAGAGTACTTTCGTCCAATCATTACTCAGTCCAATTTTGAGCTTATCCCAAAAAGTAACAAGTTTCTAGCATTTCTTCTTCACACATAGTCTATGTATTTCTCCACATGTATTTGCATAGATTTGTCTAGTGGTTTTCCAAACATTCGTCACTATAGAATATTATGGAGGAGATTACAGAGGAAGTTTGCTTTTTGAAACTATTGACAAATGCACTGAGAAATGTTAAAAGCCTTCTGTTTGCTATGGTTCTATAGATCTATAATGTTGGGCATTCACCTGAGGTGGGTATTAACTCAACAGTTCCTCAGTGTTGCACAGCAGCAAATCCTATGAACGTAAAAAGGTAGAAAAATTGCTTTAGATGGTTTTCCCCCAAAACTGGCCAGAATGAAATGGTAGCTATGAGTTGGATTGTAGAGGCATGCAGGCACTCCCTCCAATTGGAAAACAATCCCAGAGACACAAAATGAATTTGTTAGAATGTGAGTTTTATCTGTGTCTGCAACAAACAACCCAAAACAATCCAAACACATTTTCTGAAGGCAGTGAGGAGCCGCCCGCTTTAAAATATAATTTTGTATCAATGCACTTATTTGCAAACAACAATGGACAATAGTGTACGCAACCCAAGAAATGAAGAAAAATCAACACGTTCCTCGGAAAACAAATCCAGATCAGATTCCCATTCTAGTCACATAGCCAGCTTTGTAACTAGTTGTTTCAAAAACAAAGCACACCAACATTGGAAGTCTTTTCAGAAAAGCTTCAGGGCAGGAATTGGTCAGGATAAGAAGAGCTTTCTTTACAAATGATCCAAAGTTCTTCATGCCCTCCAACCCAACCTGAACCTGGGAGAATTCTAAATATACTCCTTCTTTGCTCAGAAAATGAAATTATTTCCCCAAAACCTAGGAAAGCCAGGAAGAGTAATAAGTATCTCCCTTTCCTTTTTCCCGCTGGCCTCTTGTCTGAGTGGTCTACCAGTGAATGCCCCTGGACTGCTTGGGAACCCTCCTTACCTAATGTGCAAGTGCTACTGAAAGTTTGCAGGACTTATTTGGAGGAAAAAGACAGGGAAACAAGCTGCTTGTTCTTTCATAGCATTTCTAAGTCTTCCTGACACATAAAAAATCATGGAAGCTGCAAATAATTAGAATTCAAAACCGATCAAATATGATAGCCTAGTTATCAAAAAGCTGAGCCCCTGTTGAATTATTATTATTTCATCCGCATGAGAAAGGATCGGGGAAATACAGTTTCAGATTGATTGCAGGCAAATGAGCTGCCTGCTTCAGAAATGCCAGAAAGGAGGTGCTGACAAACCTTTTTGTGGCAGCTACTGCCACAAAAATCCTCCATTGCTGTTCTTCTCCCTAAAAGAAAGACATTTAAAGTCTGGTTCTACCTTTGCCCAGGAGTTACATCACTGTTAAAAAAACTGGGTACTTTCACTTCATAAGGCACAACATATTATTGCAGTGACCCCAAAATTTGGACCAGTCCAATAAGGTAAGCAGTGAGGCTGGGATGAAGACGTACTGTCTGCTCACAATCACAACAACAAAACAGCCATTGTTTGCTCCTAAGAAGGAGGTGGGTGAGTACAAATCCTCTTACTGCAATCTCTGGAAATGAAATCCTGCAGGAGGATGCGCTAAAGGAAAAGGTGCATTAGTTATTCATTAGCAGACCAAAGGATGCTGTTTTTCTTGGGACACACAGTTCTGTCTTGGTTTTGATCATTAAAGCAGCTGCAGGAGCCTTATGCTACCTCGGAGGGGTTATGTAAAGATTCATTTTCTTAGTCGCTTCAAATATGGATTTAAAAGTATTAAATGCCATTCTGTTTGTTATTATTTGCAATTATCTCCAAAGAAGGAAAACTGTGGGGTTAACTGGAAAGTTTCTGGGGGGACCAGATTGTTTTGTGATTCTCAAAATTTGAAAGCATTACGTCATGCACCACACAGACACACAGAGACTCAGAAAGAATGAGTGGTAATGTACATTTGTATGTGTCTCCAGGCTGCAGCTCCTAGTTAAAAAGAAAATGATAACTGAAAGCTTCTATTTAACAATAGCATCATTTTGGACAAAAGATTGTCCAAAAGCATATAAGAAGTAAAAAGAAATCAAATGCAAAGAACACAGCCATATACTATATTCTTGGCACTTCCAAAAGATTGTAAGTTCCATGGCAACATTATTGAGTTCAGTTTCCTTTATATAAAACAGCATGGAAAATGTCTAGACTCTTGTTTTATTTATAAATATGCAAGTATTAGAGCAAAATAATATATCTTCAACAAGCAGTGAAAAACTAAGGATAAGGGGGAACTTAATTCATATGTATTTGAACAAAAATGTTTCATGGACACATTTTTCCATTTTTAAAAACATTTTTAAAAGAAAGCTTGGCACATTCCAATATCAACTTACATGTCAAAGTTGTAGCTAAATAAAACATGTTAACTATCAGCATGAAGTTATGACAAGGAGAAATTGCCTAGCCTTACTTAGTAGATTATTGTATATCTGGAGACCCTTTAAAAAAAGTCCTCTCTTTCATCCCCGATGGTGGTGCAATGGGGGAAATTTTTAAAAATATATGAAGAAAGGTTTCAGGAATTGGGTTTGTCATGTCGAGTGAAAAGAAGGAATAGGGGTGACATGACAGCAGTGTTCCAATAATTGAGAGGCTGCCACAAAAAAGAGGAGGTCAACCTATTTTCCAAAGGACCTGAAAGCCGAACAAGAAGCAACAGATGGAAGCTAAACAAGGAAAGAACTAACCTAGAACGCAGGAGAAATTTCCTAACAGTGAGAACAATTAACCAGTGGAATGACTTGCCTTCAAAAATTGTGGGGAGGCTGGAGGCTTTTAAGAAGAGATTGGACAGCCACTTGTCTGGAATAGTATAGGGTCTCCTGCCTGTGCAGGGGGTTGGATCCACAACCTTCCAACTCTGTTATTATGTTATTTCCATGTAACCATACTACAAATATGCTCCAGTTATACCATGGAAACATCTGTAATGTTGTTTTATTCTATCAACAGCCAAGGAGAATCCAGGTTTCCCTTGCTATATGGGTATTAAGTAAGAAGGTAGTAGCTCCTTACTTAAATTGATAAGCATTCTATAATGCTTCAGCCTCATTGCATTAAAAGAAAAATCAGGTGACCAATGATCAGAGAGGTACCTGGTAGCCATTTCAAGCTGATGGAAGCATGCTTCTCTTCCCTTCAGTTCCGAGTTTAGTTCATATGTCACCATTCTATTATTGTCTTCTTATAAAGTTTCACACAATAGTATATGAAATACAAAGAAAGCTACATACATAAAACTGAAATGATAAGATCAGCCTCTCCCTCCTGGTATTATCTCCTAAACAAATATGGAGAAATATAGAAACTAACTTTTCTTGCTTATATAAAAAGAGGAGAGAAAGAAATCCTAAATAAAGATTGCTCATGATGAAGCTTTGTTTTTAGTCAACGGGTTATGACAAAATAGGCTGTAGGAGGAAGAACATGGGATTGAATTCTGCAATCAGATCTATTACACTATTGCAGTACACGTTCTACTCCAGAAAACTTGGTTGATGGATACATACATATGCCATGTTACCATTACTCCCACCATGCACAAGTCATTAGCCAAGATCTGAAGCTTACCAAAGGATAAAATAGATAGAAATGGATTTTCAGAATTTGGAAGCTAAAATCAGTTAATGAAATCAATAACCGGCTCTACGATGTTGGCATATCATGTGAACTTAGCTATTGGCCCACTTGTTAAATAGATGATATACAGGTAGTTCTCGACTTATATTTATTTATTGACCATTCAAAGTTACAACAGCACAGAAAAAGGTGACTTATGACTAGTTTTCACACTTACAACTGTTGTAGCATCCCAGGGTCACATGATCAAAATTCAGATGCTTTGCAACTGACTTATATTTATGACAGTTATAGCATCCCAAGGTCATGGGATTCCCTTTTGCAGCCTTCTGACATTGGAGAAGCCAGATTCACTTAACAACTATGTGAGTAACTTAACAACTGCAGTGACTCACTTAACAATTGTGGGAAGAAAATTCATAAAATGGGGCAAACTCACTTAACAGATATTTTATTTAGTAACAGAAATGTTGGGCTCAATTGTGGTCGTAAATCGAGGTTTTCCTGTAGTTTATTCAGACAGTTGATTTAAGGCAGGGGTGGGAAACCTTGGCCCTTTTATGACTTGTGGACTTCAATTCTCAGAATTTCTGAGACAGCAAACGAAAAGAGCTTTGGAGGCTATACGAGGTTGGGATAAACTGGACCATGAATTCAAGAAAATGCGCAAAGTCAGGTGTATCATTTTGGTATAGTTCAATCTGGATTTGTTTTTCTTTCTGTTTTCTTTTCTTTTCTTTTCTGTTACTTGCTGTTTATTTATCTCCCAAAGCACATACATACATTCTGGAGATGAGCAGTGAGTAATAGGCAGCTTTAGGAGACATTCTGATTTAAAAAACAATGAAAATGATGAAAATTTAACAGCTACAGCTCTACTGAAAGTGGATAATTTTAAACTATCAAAGAGGACTTTCATAATATTCATTATTTAAAGAGCATTCTCTTTATTAGTAACACATTCATATAGGGGAAACACGTAGCTGTGGTGTACCATGTGAATAGCATGCAGAGAAATTCCCAAGATGGCTTGTTGTGTTAACACGGCACAATAAAGTCCTTGTCATTGTCATGGGCTGATGCATCTTCAGAATGTCTTTCTATTTTCCCCCTGTCATAATGGAGAAATGACAGGAGCAGGACAAATCTTGAAATGGAAATGTTGTTTCTCAAATTCAATTCTTTCCTGAAGTGGGAAAATAGGACAACTGGCAGCCTGTTTTTATCCATCCTCCACTGCTACCTTTCTATCAGATATTACAAGCACAAAAAGCTTCTACGACTAGGTTGATTTGTTAGATGGGGAGGAAAAATCCATAGTGGCGTAACATGTTTATTACAATCAATCAGAACACATAACAGCATTTTTTGAAAGAAAAGAAAAAGGACATTAAGCAAACTGACTCATTCGGATTTCAGGCATCATCTAATATTGTATCAGGACTTCCATTCATACAAAAGGACCTTCCCTCCCACTCCTTCCTGTACATTTCTCTGCAAACTGCAAATCTGTTCTTGAATCCCTGAAACAGACTTTATGAGGACAAGGGAGAGGAATGAGGAAGAAAAAAAAATGCCTCTACCCATGTCATCCATTGAATTTACCCTAAGGATCCAGCAAACAGAGAATTATATAGCTGCTGTTGTTGATACTAAATGTATGTCTTCTCTTTTTGCACACCAAGAACATACATGAACACATTAACAGGGTACAAATTTAACAGTCCTTCCATTATTTATTTTCATTATCTGGTTAGTGCAAGAGCTATTGCTGCTGAATAGGCAGGTTCCATTTAGTAATGATTTTTAATAATTTTAATGGGCTTATCCTCTATGGATCTGTTAATGACCTTTTAAAGCTGTCTTAACAAGTTGCCAGCTCAATAACTTAAGGCAATGGATCTCATCAGCTAATTATGCATTGTGCTATGAAGGGCTTTCTTTCTTTCTTTCTTTCTTTCTTTCTTTCTTCCTTCCTTCCTTCCTTCCTTCTTTTTCCAATTGTTCTAAATCTACTGGCATTTCATTTCATTGGTCCCTTCACTTTAACTTTTGAAAAAAGATAGCAGTGCATCTGCCAGCCATCTCTCTTTTGCAGAGACCTTGAGTAAAAGAAAAATAGCTCTTTACCACAGACAGCACAATCCCAGCTACGGGTCACCAGGAAATATCCTTTCTATGAGCAGTGTGAGTACAAAAAGCAGTTTGACCATTTTGACTCCATGGTAAATTCTATGTAAGAGTGAAGGAGGTGAGAAAGGAGGAAAAAACATGAACTTCTTTTGCAGAAGAGTATTGTGAGACACAGCGGATAATTTCCTTTAGTAGCAAGGAAATAAAGTTGTATATGGCAGAAAGCAAAATAATTACCTTTGGGATTAACCATGCATAGTTAAAAAGGATAAAACTAGCTGTCAACACATACAGTTTCATAAAGTACTGAGGAAGTGGGGTCAGGAATGGCTTGCAAACCACGGCCATCGTGACAAGTACAAGGTTGCCCCAGGAGATCAGAGCCCATCTCATGCAGGAAACCACGTGTTACATCTTATCTTTGCCTGAGAACAGTTGGGTTTAATACAGGTTTAATACAGGAGAACATTTCCACCAGGGTTTTTGTTTTGGTGTTGTTGTTTTATGTCATAGTCAGATCACTTCCTGGTCACTTTAAGAGTAGGGAGCTCTAGAGAGCTCTGGAGAGGGGGAGGGAGACCAAATAGGATGACCAGCCTTAAACACCATATGAATTCAATCAGTTTTCTGCACCCTCCTGGGAATTTTCTTAAGGAATTCACATATTAGAATTCTGTATGAAAATACAGGGTTATTTCATAAAATTTTGATCGTAATATTAGTAATGGTAACAGCAGCAGTAGTGATGGTGATGGTGTTAAGATCCTGGAATCCCATCCAATGACATTGCATATGTTGCAGGGATGAAATGATACCAGTTCAGACAGGTTCACCCAAACCGGTAATAAAAAAATGCTACTGGTTAGGAGGAACTAGTATTTCTGACGATCAGCTGTGATGCGCGATTTATATTAGCTAGAATCATCAGATTAGCTTTCTAGCTAATCTAAATCACATGACACAGTGGATTCCCTATCCCCTTGTTGTCCAATTTACCTTTGCAGGCACACTCTACCCACCCACCTGGACATCATCACATCCCATTTTTGACACTCTGCGCATGCACGGAAGGTCCTACACGTGCTCACATTTGCAAACCAGTAGCGAAGGTAAGTTGATTTCACCCTGATATGTTGTGTATCCACAAGAATCCCATCCCTTCAATCCTCGCCATGTGTAATAAATCTAGTTCTTTACCAAAACCTTTTTTTAATGTAGAAAGATTAAGGGTGAAAGATGGAGGCACAATACCCATGACAACCTCCCCCCAATTATGCAATCATTGAACAACAATATAACATACTGTATGTAATAAGCATCCTGTCTCTCTGATTCCAATAACTACTTCACATGCTTATTTCAAAATATATTGCCAGCAAAGGCAGAGCTTAGCAAGTGAGGCCAGATTTGTGGTCACTAAGAAACACAGTTGTAACACATGACATCATGTGGACACATTACTTAGCAATAGGAATTCTGGCATCCCAGGTTGCTGTCATTAAGCAAGGACCCTGCAGGTTGTTAAGCAGGAACCTCATGTGATTGCAACTTCCAATTTCTTGCCTGCTTTCCCATTGATTTTGCTTGTGGGGAGCCAGCAGGGAACGTTGGAAATTGCATTCATGTAATAACAGCTTGCTGCAACAACTGGAACTCTGAGGGCCAGTTCTAGGATGCCATTTGTTCAGTACTGTTGTAACTGAATGATCACTGAACAAAGGGATGTAACCTGAGAACTACCTGTATTTGAAAATACTCAGGTGAAAACAAACTAAGCTGAACATTGCAAAGAGATAAGATTATCAGGGTCCATCCCTCTAGTGAGGGATGCTTCAATGTTTGTGTTCACACAATGAGCTAAATTCTAATGAAGGAGACACAATTATGTAGCAAAGGACACTTTATCATGACAACCATATTTCCTAAGGATGAATATAAACTCCCACTTCTATTAAACTAACATGTTCTGAAAACCCCAGCCAGTTTGAAAAAATATTCCATGGGAAATGCCCTTTCCTATTTGTTGATGTGTTCATGTGTTTTGGGGAGAACCTTTCTCCTGTGAAAATTGAAGACCTTCTTTTCAGGCAGATAAAATGCAGCATTTTCTTATCTGCAGGGTCAGCCGGTTTATTCCAGAGGCCTTTAATAAGTGGTACATAGGTTTATTCTCTGCCCACAATGAATAACACAAGTTACTTAACAGTTACACATATCTCCCTGAACAAATGCTCACCAAATCCGCAGGAAATGTGGTAAGCTTATCGCCATGCAGGTTTTCCCCAGTCCTCCAGTTGGGGGATACATTATTATGATAGCTTGGCTAACTTTCCCCTGAGGGAGAAATAAAACCCGGATGATGAGTAGAGTTGTCACCATGGCAACAAACAATTTCCAATTGAGGTAGGGAGAAAAAGACGGACTCCCACTGAGTAATACAGCATGGTGCACTGTTTCTCTTGCTGAGTCCTTGACACTTAGGAGTCTATTTATAAAAAGACATAATCACAGACAAAGCACAGGTGGAGCATGCCATGTTTTTGAAAACAGATTCTGGTGAGATGGAGGAATTCTTGCAGTGTTGCTTTCCCAGTGTACTGTAGAAATAGAAATGCACTTAACATTCTCCTGTTTCATATTTTGGGTGGAAAAATAATGCTTAGAAAGATCACTGTTAACTGTAAAATACTAAAATGTTTTCCCCCCCCAATTCCTTTCACATTCCTTTTTTCTTTAAATTTGCTGGCTGATTCCATCTCCCTTTTTTATTTGGGTTGTAAAAACATATCCTTTCCTTTTTCTGTGGTAGTTCCAACATAACTTGATCATCTATCCTATCACAAAAAAAAGAAAAGAGAGTCCGATGCTTTGATTTATGACCATAATGACTTACAACATAAATTCCAGGTTTTGTTGTAGCTTAAAGTTGAGGAATTCTTGTATAGATCTAGACATATGATTGTGTATTGTTATAAATATTGTTTGAATATTTTATATTTTCCTTTCATTTACCTTATCCAGATAAAGAAAAATTAATTCATGCTGACCACTTTGCATAGAAGTAAGTCTCACTGACTTACTTTCGCAGAAGAGAATGAAAATTACTTTCACAAAAACTGAAATATAGCATGCGAACACCATGCAAAAATTAACTTAATGTTCTAAATTTTTAGCTTGAAAAAGACACAGAATGGTATTGTGGTTTTATGAAATAATCAATAAAATCTATTTTTCAGCATTCTGATCCATTAAACAACTGAACAAACATCACTTATAAGTGACTTTGGCAGCATTTAATCATATTAATTAGGTCAAAAGCCACCAGTTTCTGTGTTAGTTAAAAGCACTATAATATCAGAATCATAAAGCAACCACTGACAGGAAGAGTTTAAATGATGAAAGTTTAACACACACATACACAGACTGGTCTTTGAGATTCAGTTATAAAAAAAATTGAATCAAAAATGATGTCTTCTTTTCATCTGACATCATTTCCTACAGAGACTCATTTAGTGAATTTTAGACACATCTTTTTTTTTCCAGCTAAAATGAAAATTCTTGAATGTAAAAATTAATCAGCTTTGTCTGGATAAGATATTTTAAAATAGAGCTTGTTTTCTGAGCATCATTTCTGTGGGGAAGGGGAGACTTTTTTTCCCCATGCATTAGAAGAATCTGCTATTTGGTGGCTAAGTGGGGAATTGAAGTAAACATATTGTCAGTAGAATGCAGCTATTTTTAATTTGTTTTGATAATCAAACAACCAGTTCAGTGCACTAAATCTAAAGCTAATGATAATTTTATTGATTTTGCATCATTAAAGATGTGTTAAATATGTTTTTTTTCTCATGCTCCTATGGATTGTTCCAGTATGAAGATCACCTCAGCAGACACCATTATAGGTATGATTGCTCTTGGTGTGAAGGGAAGTTGGATGTTAATCTAGACTCAGGTCAAGGTCTGACCTGTTCATAAGTTCCATCTACATGCAACAGCATCTACCTTATCTCTAAGCAGATGCTTCAACAATGGTAATTGGACTTAATGCAGTGAAACACTCAGACATGCGTCTCCTCAAACCCAGAAATTCTTGGCTGAAGCATCTCTACATTAATTAATTAAGTGTGTGTGTGTGTGTGTGTGTAATATACATATATATATATATATATATATATTACACACACACAAACACACACACACAATTATATTATATATATATATATATATATATATATATATATATATATATATATATATATATATATATATATATATATATATAATAATCTGCCTATTTGCACATGGTGACTCATGGCGGCTTACACGAATATAAAAACATCATATATAAAAAATAAAACTAATATAATATAATAAAATAATAGCCCTCCCACACACACACACACACCGGCGACAACACATCACACAAGCCATTTAATTTGTTCTTCGTTATGAACTCTTCAGCACAAAAATCACCACAAGAACCAAATCATACATCTGATTGTTTTTTCCTTTAAAGGGTACTCCAAGAGAAGTTGAGCACTGAGCATGACAGAGCATTGGTAAGCCTCATTCATTTGGAGCCAGGTATACACTGAAGCCTTCTTGTGATTAGCTAGTTATGTAGGGGTTTTTTGTTTTGGGCAGCAATAGAAAAGTGGTTTGCCATTGCCCTCTTCTGGGATATTTGTTAAATTTCCCGGTCTGGCTGATAACCTGAGATTTGCATTCAAATAGTAATCAGATTTGATCTTTGCTTTTTTTGAGATTAGGCAAAGTTAGGCAGATACTTCCAGCTGAGTTCTCAACTGATATCCTCTTTTCAAATAAATCAATGGGAGTATCTCATTTATATAATTAAATCAGTTGATGACTACAATCTCTTTGTCTTTATAATGATAAATTTATTAAAGGATACACTTTCAGCAACAAACACTAAAGCAAATAATAATAATAAAAAGAAAAAGAAAAGGTGCAGAAAAGAAAAAAAAATTGAAATAGAAAAGAAAAAATAAGAATATATTAAAGAAAAAGAAAAGAAATGCATAAAGAAGTTTTTTCCCCTTCATCACAAGTATAAACAATTGTATTAATTTATCATGTTCTCTTAAAATATAGCACAATATATTTTCCTCCCATACTCCATCCCTTAACTATAAAAAGGTAAAGGTAAAAGTTCCCTTCGCATATATGTACTAGTTTTTTCCTTTAAAGGGTACTCCAAGAGAAGTTGAGCACTGAGCATGACAGAGCATTGGTAAGCCTCATTCATTTGGAGCCAGGTATACACTGAAGCCTTCTTGTGATTAGCTAGTTATGTAGGGGTTTTTTGTTTTGGGCAGCAATAGAAAAGTGGTTTGCCATTGCCCTCTTCTGGGATATTTGTTAAATTTCCCGGTCTGGCTGATAACCTGAGATTTGCATTCAAATAGTAATCAGATTTGATCTTTGCTTTTTTTGAGATTAGGCAAAGTTAGGCAGATACTTCCAGCTGAGTTCTCAACTGATATCCTCTTTTCAAATAAATCAATGGGAGTAAGCGAGGGAGACAAAACTCCAAAGATTATTTCTCATGGATATATCCTCTCAGGTATACAGAAGACTCAGGAAATTATATATAAAGTCAATGTGGATAGGCATCAAAATCTATGAAGACATGGATACATCATGATATGAACTATGCTTCATTATAAGGTCAATGCTGAATGGAACTGAACAATGACCTGAGTCAGCATAAAGCTGTTCTATAAATTTTGGGATGAGTTTGGAAATTGATTGACTGAAAAGCCCCTCCTTCAGCATAGATATCCAATTTGTGCTACCATGATCTTACAGCAAACAACACTATATCCTACTCAGAATAGACAAAAGAAGACAAAATTTCCAAGAATATAGGCATCAGTCCAAACAGGTTCTGGCCACGTCAAGCTGTCATGTGAGATTTCCAGCACAGACTGGCATGAAATCCAAAGTGATGCTCATCTATTGCTTTCCACTCTATTGGCAATTGTCTGGGAGTCATGGATGTCAACATCCCAGGCCTACAATCTGTAGCTTAATGTGATTTGACAGACAAGCCAAACACAGCATGCTCTTCTCAAATCTTAGAAACTAGCAACTCACATTAGTAAATAAAGTTATAATTTCTTTTATGTGAGATATATTGTTTCTGCAGGGAGCTTTTCAGTCCCCATCATAGCCTTTTTATCTATAGATTGGTGGATGCACATTGGTATGGTTATGATCATGTAGAGCAAGAATTTTCAAGGTTTTTCAGGCCACAGAATCTGCTAATTAAAAAAAAACTTGAAAGCCCTGATTAAGAGGTGAAGGCCTAGTTGGCTGCATCTGAGTGATTTCGAGGGTTTAGAGGATTTAAAGCAAAACCTTATTCTTTTTCAATGTCATATCTATAGATGATGTCTTACCTATAGTTAATCAGTTGAGGAAAGGGAATGTTTAAAAGCTTATTCTTATTCAAATTTCCTGGCTTCAAAAATCCATCAGTCAAATTGGCTTGAGAGGGTTCTAATTTCCTACTGAGCGAAGGAAATGGAACGTCATTAGTGCAGCCATAAGCCATGATTTACAAACCACTGCAGCCAAAGCCAAAATAAACATTATAATTCAGTGCAAAATGAGAACCCACCCATTTTTAAAATTGCATGTACAGGAATTCACTCAAAATGGTTTATGGTCCCTGATAGGAAGATTCTTGAGCAATTCTGAGATTTGCTGCAATGATTAAATGTGTTTATGACCCCTGATAAAGTATGTGATTTTTGAGATGAAGAGTCCTGAAGCAATCCTGCTCCAACCCACAAAAAGCAACAAATGATTGATAGATAAGAGAGAGAGAGAGAGAGAGAGAGAGAGAGAGAGAGAGAATCATTTTTATTTCAATCACATTTTGAACCGTGTATTGTGAACAGGTGACAATTAAATATATTTTTAAAAAGGAACTCAACAAACACCCTTATCTTGTATCAAGAAGACTTAGAATTTATGCAATTCATTATCAAATCCCAATGACAGCATTTTGTGATAACATGAAACATTCAAGCTCTTGCTTCTAGCAAACAAGTCAGATAGAAAGAAAGATATTCCCCACCCACCTATGGTGAGATGCCATAGCCAGGAATTGAAAAATCAGTCACAATGAGAAGGGCATTGGTGTTCCTTGGCCCTAAAATAAATCTGATCATCTTGCTAGGAAATGTCTGGACTTGCTAATCCTGGCATTTTCATTCTGACAGGCAGAAAAATGGCTCTCCTGAGGGGGCAGGAGAACTTTTGGAGACTGAAAGACATCTTAAAAGTGCAAATTACACCATCACAATACTCTTTCCCCTTCTCTCTAGTGAGAATCCTGTCTTCTTTCATTCTCTCAGTCATTTCTTTTATATATAGAGATGTATACACAGTCTCCTAATCTTTCATTCCTCCATTGTTAGGCTTCAATGGTCAATCTCCTAATGGGGGTTGAGACTCAATTTCTGATATCTCTGATATCAATTTGTGATATCTCCAGCAATGTTAGATTCATTTCTTTCTTTGCCTTTTGTTTGTTTATTTGTTTGTTTATTTTTGGAGATGGTTCAGTTGTTTCCATTTTGCATTACTTCTCTCATTTATATAATTAAATCAGTTGATGACTACAATCTCTTTGTCTTTATAATGATAAATTTATTAAAGGATACACTTTCAGCAACAAACACTAAAGCAAATAATAATAATAAAAAGAAAAAGAAAAGGTGCAGAAAAGAAAAAAAAATTGAAATAGAAAAGAAAAAATAAGAATATATTAAAGAAAAAGAAAAGAAATGCATAAAGAAGTTTTTTCCCCTTCATCACAAGTATAAACAATTGTATTAATTTATCATGTTCTCTTAAAATATAGCACAATATATTTTCCTCCCATACTCCATCCCTTAACTATAAAAAGGTAAAGGTAAAAGTTCCCTTCGCATATATGTACTAGTTGTTCCTGACTCTAGGGGGTGTTGCTCATCTCCATTTCAAAGCGAAAGAGCCAGCGCTGTTCAAAGACGTCTCTGTGGTCATGTGGCCAGCATGACTAAATGCTGAAATGCATTGAACTCTGTTACCTTCCTGTTGGGAATATAATCTAACAGTTGGGTTGGCAATATATAAATCATGTAACAATGCTGTACCTGTTTCTTTAAATCATGCTGTAAATGTGATTGGTTGCTGTTTCCTCAATCGGCCATAAGATGGAGCCAGAATCACTGTTAGATGCTGATCTGATCTGAGTGTTTGGAAACTGGCTGTTAGAAGTGCCATGTGGTGATCAGCGTGAGCTATTGTAAGTTTTGCAACTGCTAGCAAACTTTGTGTACCGAACTGTGTGTATGATTATGGACTATGTTATTTGGATCATCCCTTAACTGAAAGTCGTTGATGACTGACTGTCTTAACCGTGTATGACTTGGACTGTTTGATGGATTCTGATACCTCTATTTCCACGAAAGTAAAAGCCTATTTAAACTGCAGTGTCTTTGTCTGTTGGTTTGTGTGTTCTCCAAAAACACTCTCACAATGCTTCTCTGAACGCACTTGCTCTCCCAACGGGGAGCTTACCCAACACTTCCCACCAAGGTGGTCCTTATTTTTCTACTTGTATTTTTACATGCATTCAAACTGCTAGGTTGGCAGAAGCTGGGACAAGTAATGGGAGCTCACACCATTATGCGGCACTAGGGATTCAAACTACCAAACTGCTGACCTCAAGCTCAGCATCTTAGCCACTGAGCCACCGCATTATCTATAAATAAATCCATAAAACCTCATCATTTCTGTCTTCATCCGCAAAAACCCATTAAGGGTTATCAGAGATAACAACATATCTATTTTAACCTTGATCAAGTAAATTAATATTTTATTCCTTCCTTTTACTTCTAACTAACTTTCCTTTCTTTCTTTGTCCTTTCTTATAAGTTTATTCAAAGTTTAACTAGCCTCTTTTATACATCCATTGTAAGAAAATTATCCCAGGTACTTTCTTGGATTTCTAATTGTATAGCCTTTTTCATTATTAACACATTATTGGGTTACTTTTGTATGTCAAGGTAACATCTTTTTCCATGTCATTTTTGTACTCTGTTATTTTTAAATTCATTTTTAAATCAGTCTCACTCATGTCTGGTAATGCTTATTCCTCTTCCACAGCATTTTTTAAACATATTCTATCTACAAAAGCAAACGCTATTAAAATTAACTTCTAGATTCATTGCTCATTGTTCCTTCAATGTGTCACATTACAATTTATAATTGTAAATTGAGTTTGAATATTCTTGTCCTTCAGAGGTGGGTTTCTCCCAGTTTGGCCTGGATTGGCAGAACTGATAGTAGCAGCAGTGGGAGACTTTGCCACCCATCTGGATGCTTCTGCACATGTGCAGAAAAGCCACATGCAAGCGCCCCCAAACTAGTAGTAAAAAAAATGGGAACCCACCACTGTTGTTCTTTAATTATTCTCTCTACTTCCCTCTAATGTCCAACCTTTAAAGTCTTATTTTAATACAATTATTTTAAAGAATTGAAAACAAAAGCATTTTCCCATGGGAAAGTTTCTTTATAATTAATTCCAAAGTCTTACTTTAATTTTCTTTGGATCCTTAGTTTGTAACTTTCTAAAATCAAAGTTTTAATCACCCTTTGGCTATTTATTTAAAAAGTTAGCTCTTGTTGTTAAAATAAAACTTCTTTTGCTAAAATTTGAAAGAAGTTCACCTGGTACTCTAAAATGTCTTCATCCAAAGGCTCCTAATAGCTGAAAAGCAGTTAACAAGCAATTTGCAAGAGTGATTAGAAAAGAAAGTATGCAAACTTAATGCCCTTTCAAAAGTGTCAATCATGATTTGAGAAAGATGGCTATTATCTCATCTGCCAGAGCTCTAAATCTTCCCAAGACCATGGTCTTTCAATCTCCTTGTGAGGAGCAGCTGTCTGGAGCACTTGTGGGAAATCTCAAGTTTTTTTCCTATCCAAAGAGGAATTATCAAAGAGGAAAAACGTAGAAGAAGAATCAGAAAGAAATTACCAATGTACTCTCTGGCTCTTCATTGCTCTGCATATTTGGAAAGTCTACCATTTCTTCAATCTACCAGTTCTTTCCTAGAAGTCCCTTCTTCTCTAGAATCAGACATAAGAAAGCTCTTAATCATTTTATTACACACTCAAAAATTCAGCTCATACATCCAGGTAATGTGCTCTGTATTGAGAACTAGAGACGAAGAGGTGAGAAAATTGGCCCAGAAATAATATTACTGATCAAGAATTGCAAAAATGTTATATCAATTTAAATCTTTGTTGTTCTTAGTTGTGAAGTCATGTCGACCCTATGGACAACATTCCTCCAGGCCTTCCTGTCCTCTACCATCCTCTGGAGTCCATTTAAGCTCACGCCTACTGCTTCAGTGACTCCATCCAGCCACCTCATTCTCTGCTGTCCCCTTCTTCTTTTGCCCTCAATCTTTCCCAGCGTCTAGCTGAACAAAAACTTTCTGAATATCCTTGGTTCGAGCAATGGATACTTAAGTAATGGCAATCCTATGCTAAGGGATGTGGTGGTTCAGTGGCTAAAATGCTGAGCTTGTTGATCAGAAAGATTGGCAGTTCGGCAGTTTAAATCCCTAGTGCCACGTAATGGAGTAAGCTCCCATTACTTGTCCCAGCTTCTGCCAACCTAGCAGTTTAAAAGCATATAAAAGTGCAAGTAGAAAAATAGGAACCACCTTTGGTGGAAAGGTAACAGCGTTCCGTGTGCTTTCGGCATTTAGTCATGCCAGCCACATGACCACGGAGACATCTTTGGACAGTCTGGCTCTTCGGCTTTGAAACAGAGATGAGCACCGCTAGAGTCGGGAACGACTAGCACATGTGTGAGGGGAACCTTTACCTTTAATCCTATGCTGGTTTACTTAGAGATGAGGTCTAAGCTACACAATATGTTCAAGGTTCATCATACTCCCTTCTGATTTTTACTAATGGTGGCCTACGTACAAGTTACAAATTGAAATACTGCACATAGTAGGAGAGATTTTAACTTTCTCTCCCAGATCAGAAGTTAGGATGCATCAAGAATAATTTTAAATTTTGCAAGGTCAGCTGGTGATGATACATTACAGATACATTCAAAATGTTCAGTGCTTGTCTATAATCTAATACTGAGATTAGAGAAGTCATTATCGCATCTGTACTAAATAAATCACCATGAGGACCATTAAAACCCCAAATCTATTTTATTACTTATAATATCTGGCATGGGGCAGAAATGGCAGAGTGGGAACTTTTGGGAAATTTTGAATGTTATTTTTATATAATACTACTCTACCAGTACATCATAATCATTTTTATCAATACAAGAATACTTTCAATAGCTCTAGATTCTCCCTGTACTCAGTGAATTTGCCATGCAAGCACTGAGGAAAATGTTTGGTTCCCCTTCAATAGTTCAGATTTGAAAGTGGACATTTTCAAAAAGGATTGCTGAGATCTCTATTCTTGGTGCATTGTTTTGCTCATCCCAGCAATGCTATAGAAGCAAATAGATAAAAGATTGCATAACCTTTACAGCATTTCTGCTTACAGTCCTTATGCAGTAAGATGCAGTACTGCAATTCTTTTTGACATGTGATGAAGCTGCCTGTGAACAGCCAAATTTCAGAATTCCCAAAGTGTATTTCTTCTCTCCCAAATATCTACCAAGGTTTGAATTGTGCTTGTGCCATCTTTTAAGGATCGGTCCACTATCATAGAAGTTGGTTGGTTGGTTGGTTGGATGGATGGATGGATGGATTTGCTCAATGTGTTGAAATGAAAAATCTTTATTTTCCCATATCCATATCCTTTCTTCACAATTTTCCATACTGAGAGTGAGCATCACCTGTTCACTGTTTCCTCTTATATCTCCAGTAATAAATTTCCAAGCTAAATTTATGCAGGTGATACATTTGAATTATCCAGATTACTCAAAAGAGAATCTAATATGGTCAAAAATGATCCAGAGTTCAAGATACGAAGGTAGCAACATACCCAAATCCAAAGGATAGAGCAGCCATGCAGAGTCAAGGAAATAACAAAGGTTTAGAAATTGAATTGCAACATTCAAAGCTCAATAGATGCTAGATAAGATTATTCCTGATTATTTTACTGCCTTACTGCTTCTGACTGACGTTTTTATACAGAATGAGACTCCACGGAAGCTCAGCTGGCATTAAATTACCGTGCACTGAATATCCTCATGGCTTTAGATAGTATGCAATTCCTTCACAATTAGTAAAGGAGAATAATAAATATAATAAATAAATAAAATGTATAACTTAATATATTATATAATACAATACATAATAGTATAATAATCAAGCTCAGAGGACACCAAAAACCCGTCCATCAGTATTTTACTCCAGAGCCACAGGGAAGTAGTTGTTGGAAATTGTTTCTGTCACAAATGCTGTATTGTATCCTGGCTCTTCAGTAGCCAAAGTATCCTTTTGTACTTCCTCTTCAGATGAGAACTATGAGGGGACTATGATAGCACTGAAAGTTACACACAGTTTACAACCAGAGGCATCCATTAAAAGGTGCAAATACAAAATGAGTGTCATAATATTGCAATTGGTACTCTTACTTCTCTCATAGCTGCATGTGATGCCCCAGTCCATACTATGTTGTTTCAGAGGGTGTCTGCTAAGGAAATGATGTTTATGTTTGCAATGCATGGCTTAGGCATCTATACTATATACCAGTGATGGCAAACATTTTCAGCACCGAGTGCCCAAACCAGAATACACATGCATGCGCCTGGAGTGCCAGAAACCCAAACACCAGCTTCCCCGTGTGCGCATTCCACTTCTTTGGCTGTCTTTGGTTGCTTTTCAGGCTGTTTTCAGGCTGTTTTTCAGGCCAAAAATAGCCCCCAAAATGGCCTGAAAACAGCCTGAAAAACAATCCAAAAACTAGCCATTTTTAAGGGTGTTTGGGGGCAAAAAATCCAGCCCTGAAAACGACCTGGTTTTTGGCTATTTTTCAGGCTGTTTTCAGGTTATTTTCCGATGCTCCAGTGACCAGAAAGACCACCTGGCCAGCGTGAAGGTGCACACCAGAAACCAGAAGAGCAGATGGGGGGTGCAAAAATTAGCAAAAATTTGCACTTTTTGTCAAAAAAAAAAGGGGACATGCATAGCCTTTAGGAGGCTTATAGAGTGTCCATTTTTTGCTTATTTCTGCTCTCCCTACCCCCCAGGAGCACCCTATAAGCCTCCTAAAGGCTATGCACAGCCATTTTGGTGAAGGGGGCAGGGTTTCAGGAGGCAAAAAATGCTGTATTCAGTCTATAAGACGCACCCAGATTTTCACCCTCTTTTTTGAGGGGAAAAGGGTGCGTCTTATACTCTGAAAAACACAGTAGGTGAGTATAGCTCAAAGGCGGGAAGATGGGCGGACCCAGCTGAAAGTCGGAGCGAACCGGTTCTCCTGAACACTCCAAACCAGTAGAATCCCACCCCTGCATGAGGTATTTAGCAGTCAAGTCAGACTCCTAAAGTAATTTCCTATAACTGAAATTTAAACAAACATTTTCTGCTTTGCTTTCATTCACTTTGGAGGGTGGGGGGGTTGCTAGGATCCCGCACACTTTTTCAAACAAAAAAAAACACCCTAATTTTACTTCTCTCCACAGGAGTATTTGCAGAATATGTTTTTTAAAAAGGTGAATGTGGTACCCTCGGCAGTACAATGTAAGATCTACCTGATTTTTTATGTGCATTCTGTCTGTGAGGTTCATAAAAAAAGTGGAACTTTAATTGCACCATCACAACCACTGTCTTGATGTTTTTGAAGACATCCTGCAAATAACCTTCTCTCTCCATGTCTCTCTTTCTCCAGCTCAGCCTCTGAAACTTGTATTTTCACTCTTTGTTCTAGCCTTCAGGGGCCATCTGCTTCTTACACTCCTGCATTTTATTTTTGATCAGCCATAGCTCCTGATCTTCATCTGAGGTTGTTCTTTCACTGTTCTAAGAAATCCTAAAGAATCATTCTGCCTATTCAGTGACAAGGATATATATAAACCAATCTTTCTTTTCTATGAATATTTATGATAAAATAATTTGGGAATGTGCTATATTTAAGGTTTGATAGTGGCCTTGAACTAATTTCTCCATTATCAAGCACACTCTTCTATATGCATTCAGTGATCTGCCAAGCATTCTATCATTTTCATAATAAGCAGCAACAAGCACCAATTTAAAAAATCCATATTTGTATATTCTTCTGTGTCACTTTGGTTGATCCTAACAGTAAAATCCAACTAAGAATTTTAAGATAATAAACCTAGCCTCTATAGCAAGGGTATCAAACTCACGTCATCACAGCAGCATCACATGACATATTGGGACTTTGGCCAGCTGACTTTACCCATTTTTTTAGGCCATTTTTTGCCCTCCCGAGACTTCAGAGACTTTATAGGAGCCTGGGGAGGGACAAAACAACCTCCCCCGCCCACCCAGAGGTGCTTTGGAGGCTTCAGGAGCTTCCCTGAAGCCTCTGGAGCACAAAAAACGGCCCTTCAGGCAAACCTTTGGGGACAGATTTCTGGTTTGCTCGTCGGGTCATTTTTCATCCTCCGGAGCCTTCACAGAACCCTCCAGAAGACCCCTGAAGGCTCCGGAGGGCTTAAACCGGCCCTACGAGCAAACCGGAAGTCTGTTTTTGAACTTCTGGTTTGCCTGTAGGGGTGGTTTTTTGCACTCCGTAGGCTTCAGGGAAGCTCCTGAAGCCTCTGGGGAGTCTCCAGGGGGGGGTCTGGGGGGCTTTGGGAGGCCTCCGGGAGGCAGGGGAGGCTGTTTTCACCCTCCCCAGGAGCCTGGGGGGTGAAAAAAGCATGTAAAAAATGGGAGGTGCGTGTCATGCATGCATGCATGCTGGGGAGGTTGCGCATTGCATTATGGGTGCGGCATGCCCGCGCACAACCCCCCTACCAAAAAAGGTTCACCATTGCTGGCCTATCATATAGTGGTGGGAATACCAAACCATCGAAATGGAATTTCATCCATTTTTAGGGGAACGTTGGAGGGCATAGAAAGTAATTGACATCAACAGTACCTAAGCCACATTGAATGTGTTTGTCCAATTAATGCTTGGCAGCTCTACCCAAAATAGGAGCTTGGAGGAATTCCTTTGGGGAATCCTAGAGGGCATGTGCTTTTTCATCCATCCTAGCATGCACGAACATATTTGTGTGTGTGTGTGTGTGTGTGTGTGTGTGTGTGTGTGTTTGTGTGTGTGTGTTCAGGCTACTTGGTGTTGACTAGGGTTTACCTCCAAGAGTTGTTTACCATCTGGTGTTGTTTTGGTCACAAACATGGAATATTGCTTCCAAAACTAGTCAGTTAGCAATCAAGTTCTTCCCTTTGCCAGAAGAATGGATTTTACTTACTGAAGAAATGTGCTGTTAGTAAATGAAAACCCTTTTTCACACAAACTGTGTCTAAACCAAAATATTTTTTAAGAAACCCTCAATTAAACTGTATCTTTAAAAAATGCTTCCATAACATTTTATGGCAAGCAAATGGATGGTTTGCCAAGAGTCCATTATCCCTCAAAATTGCTTCCCAGTGAAAAGGGATATTTTCATAAAGCATTGTGTTAAAAAAATAAAAAAAATAAATCCAAGGAAAAGGTGTTTTATATATTTCTCTGTCCAAATATATGTTTATATAAAAGCAGTGAGTAGGGGTGAGCTTTGCAGAAAGAGTAAACATATCTCCAGCAAATTATTTGCAATATATCAATTTACACCAAATACAGATATTTCTATCTGCGCTGTAAAAATTTCAGACCACAAATGAATATCTCTTTTCTGCCACCTAGTGATTGCTTTGATTTTTGCAGCCAATATTTAATATCCCTAAAATTAAAATTAACCCTGCCTAGAATTTCAGTCACAAACTGAATTGTGCATGATTTAGTTTTGTAATTTCTTCCCTCTCCTGTAGACTCACTTTCTCTCCCACTATGAGTCTATCACTGAGAGCATCAAAACTTAGAAATCTTGGAACTTTTCAAAGCTTTTTGTCAATGGAAATTAGTCTCCAGCAACTATATAATGATGCTGATTGATTCCACAAGCTAAGGAAGATAAAATGAGTCAATACTTGTATAATAAGTAACAAGAAACACTTTGGTTCATACATATCACACTAAGCCATAGTCTGGTTGTTTGGATAAGTGGTTTGTGTGAATCTAATCATTATGGTTGGAAATCACGGTTTACATGTTAACAACTATGAATCCAAACAGTTGTTTTCTGCGCTCTTCCTGCTCATGAATTAGGAGGAATGTGGAAGCTTCAACAGAAGAGAATTTCTGGAGTTCAGGTTTGAGCTGATGTGTCATTACCCAACTAGGTAAAATCATCATTTGATCACTGATTTTATTTACTTAGGTACTAAAACCTCTGGAATCAAAGAACTAAGCTCAGAGAGCATCAAGAACTCTACAAAAGCATTTATTTAATCTTTGTACCAGTCTAGAAAAGTGGAATAGCATTTCTTTGTAAGGTACTGAATGTGTAACTGTTGGTTGGCTGACCATTTCTGGCCAGTGTTTTGGGTTGGTGGAATATTACTAGAGTTCAGTAGTACCATATTTATTCAGAAACAAGAGATTAAACTAGACCAGTAAATATTTTATTAAAAGGAAGCAGAACAATAAGAAAAGTTCCAAATTTTGCCCACACAGGTAGCTCCTATGCAATTTACTTGTACCTCAGGATTTTTTTTTTATCAAATGTATTATGTTTTTTTAAAAATTTATCAAATTTATATGGCCACTCAGCTCACACAAGGTGATTCTAGAAAGTGTACAATAAAAACAACTCATAAAATCAAATATGAAATATAAAAAAATCAATTAGCAATAGCAATAGCAGTTAGACTTATATACCGCTTCATAGGGCTTTCAGCCCTCTCTAAGCGGTTTACAGAGTCAGCATATCGCCCCCACAGTCTGGGCCCTCATTTCACCCACCTCGGAAGGCTGAGTCAACCTTGAGCCGGTGAGATTAGAACCGCTGAACTGCAGATAACAGTCAGCTGAAGTGGCCTGCAGTACTGCACCCTAACCACTGCGCCACCTTGGCTCTTAAAACAAATAAGCAACATAAGTGAAACCAAGCAAATAAGTAAAACCAAGATTGTGAGAGGTTAATCAAGATGTGAGATGTGCTGCAAACAACATGGAGGGTCTCTTTGAGGGCTTTCTGAAAGGCCACAAGGGTTGAGGTTAATCTTACTTCAGGGGGGAATGATGTTCGAGAAAACAGGAACCACACAAAAGTGGTTCTCTTGGATCCAATCAGATGGAACACACAAGAAGTATGTCCTGCTGGACTTGATGGCATGGGTAGAAGTGGTTGAGGAAAGTGATCCCTCAAACAACTTGGTCTCATGGATCCTGAATTGTACCTGGAAGCAAACCAGCAACCAGTGCAGCTCCCAGAGCAGAGATGTAACGTGTCCCTCTAGGAACACCCATAACTGCTCATACCATTCCCAAAAGTGTTTATATCAAAAAGCAACTGGAATTTCTTGTTTTTTTTTTCTTTGAAAATATTTCACTACTCATCCAAGAAGCTTCATCAATTTTAAAAACTAAAGAAGCTTCTTGGATGAAAAGCAAAATGTTTTCAAAAGAAAAAATACAGAAAAAAGAAAGAAGTCCAGTTGCCTTTTGGGAAAAAGCATCCTTGAGACAACCATGACCTGGATGATTGAGATTCTCCACAGACATTTGCCCATAAAGTACCCCTGGATTTTGCATCAACTGAAGCATCTAAAACACTACAAAGCCAGTTCTACGTAGAGCACATTACACTAGTCCATTCAGGAGATGACAAGGCATCAATAACTATAAGTTAAAGCCTCTTGATCCAGAAATATGTGCAACTGGAGCACAACACAACATTGTGCAAAGATCCTCTTGGCCACAACTGCCACCTGCTCCTCAAATAGAAGACATGAATCCAAAAGGACTCTCAGATTGTGCACCAAGTCTGATTGGGACAATGCAACCTCATCCAGTATCAGAGATGGTAAAGTCTCAGAATCGGAAGGTCCTAAAACTCAGAGCCACTCATTATTGAGTTTAAGACTGGAGCAACTCCCCATCCACAACTCACAGCCTCTAGCAGCAGGATCAGGGCATCAACAGCAACACTTAGTTTGCTAGGGCAGAGAGATACAACTGAATATTATATATATATATATATCAGAGCATACTGATAACACCTCACCTGAAGATAATGGGTGATCTCCCAGGATTTCATTTAAATGTTTAACAGGAGTGAAGAAAACACCAAATTCTGTAGCAGTTTACATAGTGGAGGCCAATGGCAGAGCCTCTCACTCTAATTGACATCAACTGGTATCAGGCCTATAGGAAGGAAGCAAATAAGCACAATACAGTTCTGCAAACACCCAACTCCCAAAGCCAATCCAGACGTACACTATGGTTAATGGTATCAAAACCTTGAAAATACCACTGGAAGTTCCATTTCCAAATTCCTATTTCTGTAGCATCTACAAAGACTCCACACATCGCAACCCAGGGGAAGTAAGGTAGAAAATAGTGGGTTTCCCCCCTTGTTTGCTTTACATGGATTCAGCAATGAGATCTTCAAGCTTACATGGAAATACAGAAGCTGGCATATTTGTAGCCAACTACTTGTTAAATGGTAGACATATGAATTTCTAAAGAATAATACAGAATAATATAGTTAGCTAAAGCACAGTCTCTCTCGTATGCTATTTGACTTTCAAATTGTATACACATTTTCAAATTATTGTTTTTTTCTGTCAGTGCTGAGCAAACAAATGTCAACTATTTTTTATAGGTTAGATACTGTAGTTTTTCCTACTCAATTTCTGCCAAAATGATAATGTGGCTCTATTTTATGGGTTTCAGCTGTGGACCAGATCACTCTGAACAAAAAACAACACATTTTTTTGTCTGTAAGCAAGGTAGATATGGACAAAAAATGCTTTTTTTTGTCCTGGAAAAAAAGGACCAAAAAAAGAGGAAGTTAGAATAAATGTATGAGGGATTACACCAGTAAGCATTAATAACAAGATTCCAGGACAAAAGAATAACAAATAATATCAATAACAAAGAACTCTTCAATATTTCAATTAATGTAATATAGGATTTGCTCATAAATTTTGCAGATAGGTTTTTTAAAAAAAACTAGAGATCCATTTGCAAGCAGTTGAACAGGACACTTCCGAGGACCTTTGACCTTCCTAGAACTTTATGGTGCATTGTATTTTTCATATAATATGATTTCATTTCCTTCTTTATAATATTTTTACTGAGGTTTTAAAATACAAAAATAAATAATACAAAATAAGAACCAAAAAAAAACCCCACAAGTGGCAGGAATAGCCAACACTCCAGAAGATAGGCTCAAGATACAGAAGGATCTAAACAGACTTCAACACTGAGACTTATCTAACAAAAAATAAACTCCAAACATTTTAACCAGATTAAAAAAACCAACTTTATAAATCTTTTTTATTTTGAAACTCTTGATATTTCTTCCTTTTAAGTAGTGTTCCAAAAATTGATTTTTTTTCAATCTCTCTGTTATCTCTTCTCAGGAACTCCTTCATAAGTATAACATACATGTCTTTTGCAAGTCGAAAATAAAAAAGTTGTCCAAACTCTTTGTTGAAATCCACACATCCAAATCACATTTCTGATTTCTTCCCCTGAAAAATCATCTGGTTTCATTTGTAAATCCTAAATAACATCTTTGTCAATATCATTTGTGTATCCTGTCAATTTTAAATCCGTATCCAAAACAGCCTGGTTCTCAGTTGTATTCTCTTCTATCTCCTCTTTTGAACCCATTTTTATAAGTAACATAACTTAAGAGAAAGTTCTGAGTACATTGTTGCCAAATATCCCTGAATTCTTCCAGAGTTAAAACATTGTTCCCCATTCTGTATTAGTGGATCTTCTCCTTTAATTATAATCTTTAGTTCTTTCTCTTTGCTTCTAGTAATCAGCCTTCAAGGTCTCCTCTTATCATGCGTCATCTAATCCACATTTTCCAAGGAAAATATTTTACACATAAATTCAAAATCTACTTTTAATCCTTTTTTTAAAAAAAACAGGAAAAATGCTTACTATTATTTCAACATTTTATTTACAGTTAATCTGGCCCTTAGTCCATTCAAAATTTTCCAAATGCAATGTTCTAATCACACCTTTTCTGCATATTTGTAAATAAAAATTTTCTTTTAAGTTCTTACACTGACATGAAACTTTTTTTGCTGAGGATTGAAGAAAAAATACCCAGGCTAAAAAAAAAAAACCCATGTCCTTCTGAAGGTTTTCAGAAAAAGTAATTTACAAGCCATTTCCAGGGTAACTGATCAAGAGTGAAAGTGATCAAACTCCTTTTAAAGGTTCTGAACTGTGGTTTGGAAAAAACTGACTCTCCTGGTTCCCAGAGCTCTATAATGCACTAAAGATCACTATTTTGCAGCTTCATCATGGGAAGCATCTGTCTCAGGCACTATGGGTGATCCCAGGTCTTCTTCTTAATCTGGAGAGGAGTTCAGGAAGCTGATTCATCCACTGATTTCTCTTGGTCTTCAGTTCTATTCTCATGGAGCTGACTTCCGTTTGCCACTGCTTCCCTGGAAGTTCTGTTTTAGTGGTTTCATGCTTACCTGAAAAGAAATATTCAGAAGATATTGTTGGAGACTTTCTGTTTCATTCCACAGCACTGGTGATATGTCAAGGTTAGGGATGCGTGAAGGTTTCACTTCTCTAACAGTAACAGTGATATCCAAACATTTGGGTTAAATCTCATGCTCTAATCCATTGATTAACTCTTACCCTCCAAAAGTATTTTGAAGAGATGCCCAGGAATAGTTCTGAAAAGAATGTTAAGAAAATATGTTGAAACATAATACAGACACAACAAAGAACACCTGCCATAGGCAGAGGTATGCAAATGAGTCCGGATGGATTTGCATTCAAACATAATTGAACCTTTGGGAATTCTCTTGAATTTAGTAGTTAACATGTATACACAGCTGGCATCTGTAGCCATGAGTACTTTGACCATTTGTTATAGTTCTTACAGTCTCATCACGAGAAAGCTGTTGTCTCACTGATTCACATCCTGGCCACATGCCATTTAGCTGACTGAAATATGCTTTACATGGAGAATCCTTAAAAGCTATCTGGAAATTGCAAAGAATGCAGATTAATTCAAATGGAATTGTTAGTAGAAACCAGGCATTCAGATCATCAATTATTACACAAATGTTACAGTCTACACCAGCTCTTTAGTTTGAAACCTGCTTTAAGGGATTAAATTTTAAAATTGCAGATAGAAAAAGAAAGTACTGTCTGCATCATATGGGTTAGCTTGACTTGGAAAAAAAAATATTTGGGATTTTTGCTATCCTATTCTTATTTTGCAATCACAGCTCTTCTTAAACTGGCATTCTATAGTTCCTATCAGCTACCATGCTGACTTGATTATGGGAATTGCAGGCCAACATATCTCAAGCTTTCAAACTTACTAAAGGAAAGGTAGCACAGAAAAAGAAATGGAGAAGCAGGGAAATTCCTAGGCTCACTCACATTAATGGGAAATGGTGGCTCAGTGGCTAAGACGCTGAACTTGTCGATCAGAAAGGTTGGCACTTTGGTGATTCGAATCCCTAGCGCCGTGTAATGGAGTGAGCTCCCATTACTTCTGCCAACCTAGCAGTTCGAAAGCATGTAAAAATACAAGTAGAAAAAATTGGGACCACTTTTGGTGGGAAGATAACAACATTCCGTGCACCTTCAGCATTTAGTTATACCAGTCACATTTTTGAACAGAGATGAGCACCGCCCCTAGAATCAGGAGTGACTAGCACATATGTGCGAGGGGAACTTTTACCTTTACAACAAACTTCATAAGATCTTTCTGAAACACAACTCAAGCCATCATCTACTCTTCATATAGCCTGCCATCATTTGGGTTAAAATACTTAAAATCTGTATGTTTTGGATAAAGTTCTTTTTAAAGTACTAATAGTTTTAGCCCAATAGCAGCCTATCAGATTTAGAAAACAATAAATCTATCCAGGAAAAAAAATGCAACTTTTTAAAATAATTACGGTAAATGGCTTTGAAGTAAATCACATATTGTTTTATATTAAGCCATATCATTAGGAAATTTATCTTTTTGGAGATAATTGGCATGCTTTCTCAGGTTCTTAAAATGAATTCCAGTGATTATGTATGTAAATATTTGTTCTATATTATGCTGATGGATCCCAATGAGTGAGAAACCAATAGCTTTAAATCAATGTACTTGAAAAAAGCACAAAGCTTTAAAATAATATTTCTATAGAATAATGCTTCCTTTCAAAAACTTCAATGTCCTATTATGCTATTTTCATTGGACAGCAAGTTAGGAATAAAGTAAATTGAGTAAAATTGACACAAACAGAAATACTGAACGAAGAACTCTTTGCGTTACAGATGGAATCAGCGGTTCACCAACAAATGCGCAATAGACATATGCGCACCGACAAAACCGCGACGGACAAATGAGTGCTGTCAAAATCGCTAATTGGTTTTTAACAGTAGCGCACCAACAAATGCACGATGACAAAATCGCATCATCAACAAACTATAGACAGCCCAGTGAGTATGCTGGGCCTTTAACATAGTGGGACGCGTATACGTACGTTATACCGTATCTTATAATGCAGTCAGCACACACCAGTTGAATAATACGTTTTAGTTATACTGAAGCCATGGATATTATTAAGTCACAGAAAGGAAAACAACAATAGGTGCAACTATCAAGACGACTTGCTGCAATTCTTCCTACATATGCAGGGCGTGATCTTACGGACTATCTGCATTCCGTATGTCATAATATTGACATCTAAATTAATTCAAATTATTATAAGTGACATAATAAATTTTTACTGCTGAGTTTTTAAATGGTGTGTGGTCACATTGAACTAATTCGCTAATCAAACAGTAACAGTATTTTTTTTATTTTATTGTGCTTGTCATCGCGCTTTTGTCGTCGCGATTTTATCGTCACAAATTTGTCGGCGCGATTTTGACGTCGCGTTTTAAGCGCCGCTATTTTGTCAGCACGCATATGTCTATCGTGCAATTGTCAGGTCATTTCTCTGACATCACATTATTTCACTATATGCCCCCAAAGTAGCATAAATATAGCATATTTTAAATATTTCACTGCCAGTAAATCCATGATAGAATTAATATGAGCTGGAACCAAGCCTGGATAGCGTTTGAATTTCTTTGAAAACAATCAGAAAAGGGTTGTATTTACTTTCTAATATTTTCAAGATAGTACAGGGATCTTATTTAAGTTTTTAAAAGCCTGAATAAAAATCTTGGAAGAAAGCTAAGGGTTAAAGATGTTTTATTAAACTAGACCCTAATACAAAATCACTCCAGCTACAACAACTCTGGTAAATTCTGCTTGAACAGTTGCAGAAAGGTGATGATATAAAAGAATGCCAAATTCCAGATTTTAATAGTTGCTTTAATGAAATCTACTCCTCAAATATCTTTGTACTGAAGGAGAGGCAAGGGCTAATAAGATTCCTCAGTATAATTTCAGTATCTTGTTTTTCCCTAAATGTTCTAATATTTAAAAAAATCTGAAAATTGGCATTAGATATAATTTAGGTCTGTTTATGTGTGTATACTAGTTTTGCTTAATCGTTTGGATTTTTTTCAGGATTTTTTCTTTTTTTGCTTATTTTTTTTGGGGGGGTGTTAAAGTATTTTGAGAGTTCTAGGATTCCTTAAATGTACTCCAGGGGATGGTAGAGGACAGGAAGGCCTAGAGGACTTTGTCCATGTGGTCGTGATGGGTCATACATGACTTTGTAACTAACAACAACAAGGATTCCATGACAACTAGATGGGATTCTACGAGAGACTAAGATTTTTTTTTAAGATACTAGAACACAACCTAAATTCTATGGTATTACTAAAGTTTAGCCTCTTTATCGGGAGCTCCACATGTGTGTTATGTTTTTAGCCAAGTTCCATAGCCTAGAAAAAATAGAAAAAATTAGGGCATTTTTTTCTATATTCTTATTGGCTGTTATTGCTGTTGATAGAATATTTTTTACAAATAAAATATTAAAACATAAAACTGTGTGCAACATTTAGATAAGAGGCAAAAATAGTTAAACTTCTACATTAAAAGTTAATTAAAAGGCAGAGGGCATTTAGGACATTAACCAACCTCATAGCTACATGCTCCTCTGTAAGCCCTACACAAGACAGCAGAACCAGATCTTTAGACATTTTAGGAAAATAAAGGTAAAATATTCAATTTAAGCTCAATTCCTTGGGATTTCCTGGACATATCCAAGCAGTATTTCTGGCCACAATATAGATCAGTGGTTCTAAACCTGTGGGTAGGGACCCCTTTGGGGGTCGAACGACCCTTTCACAGGGGTTGCCTAAGACCATCAGAAAACACATATTTTCGATGGTCTTAGGAACCTAGGCACCAATTTTATGGTTGGGGGCCACCACAACATGAGGAACTGTATTAAAGAATCACGGCATTGGGAAGGTTGAGAACTACTGATATAGATGATGTCAACCAGTGGTGCAATTCAGCCAGTTCTATCTGGTTCAGGCGAGCCAGTAGTGGCGGTGGTGGGAGGCTCTACCCACCCAGACATCATCACATTCTGTTTTTGATGCTCTGTGCATGCGCGGAAGGTCTTGCGCATGCACGCTCACATTTTCAAACTGGTAGTGAAGGTAAGTTGATTTCACCCCTGGTATCAACCTATAATCAATGCTTAACAATTGGGATGCCTCCTCTGTGTGGGGTGTCAGTGGGTCACTCTGTCATAACCCCAACACTCTCAAAGTAATTACCCCAATGGACTTTCACAGAAAGTAAACAATGCTGGAATGGTCAATATTTGCAAAATATTGCCTAGTTCACAGGCAACTGTAATTAGAAATAGGGTCTTGGGACTCACCATCACTTTCCCAAGAAACACAAGTAAGTCACAAGTGTAACCATCCCAGCCCAGTATTTGCAATCCAGTCACAAAGTAAATTGCCTGTTGATTTTGAAACCGGTGCCTAAAACCAGATAGAATCCTCGGTCTATATAGCCTTTCAAGCAAAACCTCTGGTGTTATGTTTTCAAGAAAGAAAATCAAAGGGCAGACATTTCTTTCAATTTCCTATCACAGTACCCTTTATGTATGCTGGCTGAGCAGAATGCATCATAAAAGATGACATTTTATACCACCAGTTTGTAAATTTTACAGACGCTTACATCTTGTAAATCATCCCAGCTTGTTCCTTCACTGACTTTATTACAGCAAACTCAACCATGGATAAACTCTGTGCCAATTTCCTGGAAATTTATCTTTTTTTCATGTAGATTGAAAAATGTCCTTCAAATATCTGTTCTCTTCCTACTTCTTTTAATGATAATACTGTTGGGTTGTGGGGTGGTTTTTTTTTTTTTTTTGAAGCTATAATTTTTGTTTGAGCTTTAATGGGATTTTTCACACATTTATCCTATCTTTGATATTAAAACCTGTTCCCTAATCAATTTTGTCTGCATCCTTTTTTATATTTATGTCGATTTATATGTCTGCCCATCTTGCAAACAGCAACTCTAGGCAGATAACAGAATTAAATCAATCCATCATAATAATATATATATAATGACAGCTTTAACAGCTTCATAAAAGCAGATTCCCCCTCTTTTATTTAGATATGAAAGAGGGAAAAAGGACTAGCTATAAATATTCCACATACATACATACAAACATACATACATACATACATACATACACACACACACACACACACACACACACACGCACACACATAGACGTATATGCATATACAGTGACAATGTAAAGTGTCCACGTCTGGCTGTCCTGTTACCAGAACAGATTGGCGATACATGCAATTCTCAGCTTATGTCCACAATTGAAACCAGAATTTCCATCCTAATTCATTGCAATCCTAATTCATCATTCGTCATTCGTTGCAATCAGACCCAATTCTATGACAACCTTTACAGCAGTTGCTGAGTGTGTCACCATGGTCATTAAGCAAATGACCCAATTGTTAAGTGAATGATGAGGTTGTAAGTAAATCCAGCTTTGCCAATGTGAAGGTTTTTTTTTATCTTTTATTGCTAGAAATCATGACTGTACAAGCCTGTTGCCATGCACCTGAATTGTGATCATATAAACATGGTCATAAGTGAGAGTACAGGTTGTAAGTCACTTGTTTCCAAGGCGGTCTTAGTTTTCAAACATCACTAACTGAATGGTTGTAAATTGAGGACTGAGGACATTGTCTTCTATTAATCTCCCATTTGCCATCAAATGTACTTCAAAGCACGTGTTTCTGCCCAACTTTCAAAGTATCCTTTTCCATATTATCTCACCTGAAATGAAGTGTTGCAGACCAACCCCAACAGTTCATTGCGACTTCACAGAGGCAAGCACATCCTTTCAACTGAGTCAACTTTTATCTTAGTTTCTAATATATTTTTACCATAAATGCCGTACCAGAATGGTTTATTTCGGGGTCTCCAACCTTGGTAATTTTCAGATTTGTGGACTTCAACTCCCAGAATTCCTCAGCCAATGCTTCCTGAGGAATTCTGGGAGTTGAAGTCCACAAATCTGAATGTTGCCAAGGTTGGAGATCCATGACTTAGTTAATAGAATGCTGCTGATTTATAACCTGGCAGGTTTTTTAAAATTATTATTTTACTTTCCTTGGTCTTAAAAGCTCGCCAATGTGAAGCTCACCACCCCAATGTACACCATTGAGAACATTGATGATGCCCTCAAAGTGCAGTATAAATTAACTCAAATATATTTGTTTTGAAAATAAAATGAGTGAGGAGAAGAGTTTCATATCCATTCACTCTGTTTGAAAGGAAAGTGGGAAAGGCAGGAAAATCAGACTGTATGCAGTGGGATTAAGGAAAA
Organism: Thamnophis elegans; assembly: GCF_009769535.1. NCBI lineage: Eukaryota > Metazoa > Chordata > Lepidosauria > Squamata > Natricidae > Thamnophis > Thamnophis elegans. The sequence continues at coordinate 101,934,355 of NC_045544.1, read as the reverse complement.
AGGATGACATTTTCAGTCCAGCATTCCTTTTTCTATCATAAGGAAGCCTGGAACATACAAGTACTTGTTCCAAAGGAGAAACCCTCTCTTATCAACTTTCTTGTTGAAATTCCTTCTCCCCTCAAGTTTTTTTTTATCCTGGGCAGAATTCTACCTTCATCTCCCAAATATAAATTTAAAACACTTCTGCACTGGCATGGAAGGAGAGGGCAAATAGATATTCCAGAAGGCATAGCTGTCATTCTTTGATTTTATTCTAACTAAAGCTAAAACGGTATCACTATGATAACTATGTACTGTATGTTTCTTTTTAACTTTTCTCTGTCTCATTTTGATTTCCTGTGCTGCCCTCTTCATGTCACTTTCCAGATTGTGAGCCTTTTGGGGCAGAGATTGGTCTTCTTGTCTTTTGTCAAATGCTGCCTTCACAAGGGCAACATTTAATTAACTGTTTCAGCAGCAAGAATTGTTGTTCAACAGGACCCATGAAGATAGCTTGACAAGGAAATGAAAGAAAGAAAGAGAGAAAGAAAGAAAGAGACTTTTGTTATTTCTAAATTTACAAAGAGAATGACAATATCAGGTAAAGAGTAGCTTGCCATGTCTTCTTTATGTATCATGAATTTTGCAAGAACAACACATACACTTTAGTTTTTCCTTAAAAGAATCTGATGAGGTGTGTGGAGGAATCACAGGTCTGCAAAAAAAATTTTTCAAGAGCTGCTTGGTTATTCCACGTAACCTTTATGTTTTTTGGTGCGCTGAATCCGAAAATGACCTCCATTTTGTCATAGGACATCACGTTTCCTGACAATTTAGGTAACTATGTTAAATAAGGCAATACCTCAAAATAAATGGAAATAGACTTATAAAATTAAAGTTTTATTACAATATTTTCATGAAAATCCTTTTTTGAACTGAAATGAGCTCACCTACACACGCTAAACTCGATTCTTCTTCCTTGTGAGGTTCCTCTTGGTGTATTTACGCTTGTGAGTAGCATCTGGAATGTCTCTCTGAAGCATCCAACAGTAGTCTGCCATCATTGTAATGCTCCATTTTCCCTGGTATCTCCTTTCCATCTCTTTAATGTCTTGGTGGAATCGTTCACCTTGTTCCTCACTCACAGCTCCCAAATTTTCAGGAAAGTAGTCAAGGTGGGACTGGAGGAAATGCACTTTCAAACTCATCAGGCAACCTAAAGCTTGAAATGCTTTCAGCATTCTTCCGACAATCTTTTTGTAGTGAGGATCTTTGTTATTGCCTAAAAATTTCTGTACGACTTCTTTAAATGCAGTCCACCCTTCTTTTTGAGGATCCGTCATGGTATTGACAAACTCTTGATCAACTATAAGCCTTCTAATGTCTGGTCCGACGAACACACCTTCCTTCAATTTTGCCTCTGGCAGGCATGTAAACTTGGTGACCAAGTATTTGAAGCATTCTCCATCTCTTGGAAGTGATTTTACAAATTGCTTCATCAATCCCAATTTTATGTGGAGAGGTGGTAGAAGAACTTTATGGGAAGGTACCAAGGTTTCTCAGATGACATTTTTTTCACCGACTGTTGGCACCCTCGGCTGCCAACTCTTCTTGGTCCAGTGATTTTGTCGGTTTCGACTGTCCCATAGACACAGAAAACAAGGTTATTTGGTATACCCAGCATGTTGCCCGAGCAGCATGCACAAGACCTTCAAGTCCCCACACACTTGCCAACCATGGTCTTCATATTTAAGTTTACGAAGAACCAATTCCAAGTTCTCGTAGGTTTCCTTCAAGTGTACGGAATGACATACAGGTATGGAAGCATAAAAACCATTGTGGAGTAAAACTGCTTTGAGACTTCTTTTTGAAGAATCTATAAAAAGATGCTCTGAATCATATTGGATTTTAAATTGACCCATCAGACCTTCGACATCAATGCAATAAACCAACTTGTCTTCCTGGGCGAAGTAAGGAACGAACTCCTTTTCATGATGTCTGATCCATGAAGATGACACTCCTGGCAACAATAAATTCCTGCTTTTCAGCCTTGATCCAAGTAACTCAGCGGCATCTTTGGGAAGATTCAAGTCTCTAACCTAATCATTCATCTCCTCCTGAGAAAAGAATTTTGATCTTGTATCATCTTCAGAGTCGTAGCAGGGGGCTTGGGTACTGGTATATCTGTGCCAAGGGGGATGGACAAATTGCTGAGTGAAGATTGGGGTATGAAATGGAATGCTTCCATTTGGAATTAAACCCTTTCACATCGCATGAACAAAAGTAACAGTCATCACTATGGTTCTTTTGCTCTCACCATACCATAGGAATCCCATAACAGAAAGATTTTTTCTTACCCTTGAACCAGTTTCAGAGGTCCTCAACACACTGTTTGCACACTTTATGAGGCACCCAAACTTTATTTTGATCTCCAATTTTTAGTCCAAAGTATGCAAAGTATACTTTTTTCACAAAGTCTGTAATATTCTGCTGTTGCTTCAACACTGTATATTCACCACAGATGAAACAGAAACTGTCTGGCGAATTAATACACTTTCGCGGAGCCATAACATAACGGTTGAAGAATGACGAGCTAACATGATTTGCGATGAAAAAGTGTGAAGAGCCTAGAACCAAGAACCTGATGATGATTCATGCACAAGTGTGGCATGCAGGAGAGAGCAGCTCTGTGTCTGTACATGAGACATCACAGTGCTGGCCACGCCGCCTGCACTGACCGGAGATGCTGCTATCTGCCCTGTGTCTCCCCCGCACTGGATTCTTCAGGAAGATTAACCCCTTCTACCATTAGAAGCACAGACTTAAAACTTGCTTAGCTTATGTATATATTGCTGACCATCAGATTTATAGTGCTATTTTTTTTTTACATAACTCAGACAAACCCTTTAAGATTTTTTTGGCATTTTATATCTTAAATGCACTTGTGAATTAATTAATAGTAATTTGGACTTTAAATTTGGTTAAAAACCCATAATATAAAAAATATACCAAAAATTAAAAAATTGATAAATTTGAAGACAATTTTGCATGTTGTGACAAATCATGACGTCTAGGAGTTTTTTCAATATTTTATTTGTTTTCAGTACACCAAAATACATGGAAATTAGATGAAAATAATCAAACAGCTTTTTAGTCACAAACCTGTATAACATAAGGTGAGATAATAAACTTTTTAAAATGAGTAACATTCTGTGGCATGCCATGGACATTTTTTAGTTTAATTAGGCTTTTATGAGGCCATTCTTATTTAGTAACAGCTAATTGGTAGTGATAATTACTTAATTACACATTTACGATAGAAATATGTGATTATTGAATTTCCACCACATTTGCATTATACTTAATTATCTCATTTACTTCAGTCTAAATGAAGCAACAAGCCCTCCTACACACAACACATACACAAACTCAAACATATAATGATTATAAGAAACAAAGATACAGTAAAATAATTCTTAGGACCCTACACTTCCATTAAACCTCAGTTGATATGCTGTATTCTGAATGTATGCAGAAATCAGCCTGAGGAAAACAATCCTCAGGAAAGTGTCTTATTTTGTAAGGCTCATCTTCCCTTGTATAGGAATTGTTATACCAAAATGTTCACATCTAGAAATTAAGGTAAAGCAGTCATTAGGCCAAAATATCCTTTCCATATGGCAGATATAAAGACTTCCAAGCACCAATTCCAATGATATTTGCCTTTAAGAAGCCTTATTATTTGCCAAGTCATGTTTAAAAAACAACCATCCAGGATATTATCCAAGTATGATCATGAGAATAGTATTCTTAGTTCCAGTTCTCCAGATGAAATACAAACCCATTTTCTTAGCTTTAGGAATTTCTGTTCTCAAGAACTTTCCTTCCTTTGTTCCACTTCCATTTGCCATTGCTCATCTCCTTCCTATTCCTAGCTATTTACAGGTAGTCCTCGCTTAACAATGGTAATTGGAACTGGCAAAGAAGTGATGTGGTCATAAAGCACCATGTCATGTATTTTTTTGTACTAACTTGTGACAGCAATTATAGCACTTCTGGTTACCCCTGTTAAGCAAATCCCACATGGTCACTATCATGTTTAGGTTTAGGTTTTATTTAATTTGTATGCCGCCCTATTCCCGAGAGACTCAGGGCGGCTAACAATCTGGAGGGGAGGGGGGTACAAAATAAAAATAAAAAGACAAACAATGTAAAATATAGCAACAGTCGTAACCTCGGATGGGGCTGAAAAATTCAACAGCCCCAGGCCTGCCGGAACAGCCAGGTCTTAGTTGCTTTGCGGAAGGCCGGAAGGGTGGTAAGGGTCCAGATCTCAACAGGGAGATCGTTCCAGAGGGCCGGAGCAGCCACAGAGAAGGCCCTCCCCCGGGGAGTTGCCAGCCGACATTGGTCAGCAGATGGAATTCGGAGGAGGCCTAGTCTGTGGGATCTAATAGATCTTTGGGAGGTAATTGGCAGGAAGCAGTCTCTCAATGGGACCTCCTGGCAACTTCCCCATTGACTTTTTATTTTTCTGTTTATTCAATTTATTTGCCACCCATCTTACCATGGGTAAATCTGGGTGGCTTATAATATTAAAAGATAAAATTATACAAAACGTATAGACCTATAAATAAAATACTATAAGAATCCAGATGCTCAGCCCTAACTAAAAAAGGGAGAGGGAGTGAGTAGGATGAAAAGGGGGTGGGATAGATTCTGTTATTAATCTGTCAACTACCCCAAATGTAAAACCCTGCCATTGGAGCCCCTGGCAGAACCTGGTCTTTAAGCTTTTGTGGAAGTTTCCTCAATGACTCTCTAAAAGAATACAAATGACCAGCTGTCCGCAAGTAGTATTAATCCTTCCATTCCCCACCATCCAATTAGAGCTGGAGAAGCTTCTCAGATAAGAAGCGAAATGTCTTCAAAGAAAAACAAGAAAGTCCAGTTGCCTCTTGAAAAAAGCACCTTTGGGACAACCATGACCTGGATGACCAAGAATCTCCATAGACATTTACCCAGTAGGGTACTTTTCCAGCACCCCATTTCCCTGCTCATGTTATCTCCCAAACATCAGTCTGGAATCCATTAGAAAACAAAGAAGATGGACTCAAGTTTCAGGAGAAATTTCCAGCTAGGTAAGGGTTAAATTCTTTCTGAGTGTGCACTACTTTTTCTTAACTATATTAAAAATATAATAAATAAATATAATTCAACATCTTTGCTAATTAGAGCCCAACTTTTTTTTTCTCATGTCCATTGAGACTTCTCTTCCAGCATTACTCAAAGATTTCTGCTTAATGTCAGTAATTAAATGTAATGTTCTGTATTTGTATACATTTTCTTCCTGTAGCAGTAGGACATGGCAGTTGGTGAGAGAAAGCAGGAAACAGGGAGAATCAGAGATAGGACATTGGAGACAAAAAAAGGCATATACCCAGATCTTTATCATTTTAATCATTGCAATTAAATATATTACTTTCTAAAAGGGTTTGCCCCTCCCTACTAGAAAGAAATGCAGTAGCCATTAATAAAACAATGCTGGGTGTTAGAAGGTAATGTCACTGTGAGTGAAATTAACAGGGACTTTGTGTGTGTTTCCTGCCTCTGGGTACACAGTTTCAAGTTCCATTAGCAGTAATAAGACAAACAGAATATGTGCGAAGTGGTGGTTTTGCACACTTCGGGAATTATGTGACTTCAGAGTGGGCACATTTGCCTGTGGTGCTGAGATCAAGTTTGCAATCAAAGAATAATTTAAAATACCTCTCAGAGTAGTATTTCTGTTTAGAAGTAGCAGATCTGTTTCTTCCAAAGCAGGTTACCAGCAAAGGCAGATAAAGCATACAATGAAGACAGGTTCCATAGGGAAGCAAACCATAGCATAACATTGCTGTTTACTCTGCTTAATCAGCTGCCCCAAATTAGAATCAACCATATTTGGTTGGAGATGGTATGTCCAAAGCAAGAATCAAGGGTGCTGCTGGAGGAAGTAATAACTAGGAGACTTCAATAATATCTTCTTGTGTCTTCTGTCATGTTCAAGGGCCAACATATAACCCTCCCAAAGGGCCCACTTGATGGTGTTCCCTTAAGGCAGTTGTCCCCAACATTTTGGGCACCAGGGACCAGTTCCATGGAGAGAGGTTTTTCTGCGGACTTGAGGGGGCGGGTTTTTGCATGCTGCCTGTCCCCCGCAGATGTGGCTTCACTTGTTTGTGCAGCCCAGTTTCTGGCATGCCATGCACTGGTGTCGAACTATAGACCAGGAATTGGGAACACCTGCCTTAATCTTCAGGGTCTTCTGTGAATTAGTCTATAAGCAAGATGATTTACTTTATTTGAGAAGCTTACTATGGTATCTAATGAGCTGGGTCTCATTAGCTTGGTTAGCTCTAATGAATTTGGTTTCATACAAAAGTTATTCATGAATTACTAAAGATTAGGCTTCTCCTCTACAACCACTGATGAAATCACATTGAACCATACCAAGGTTAGGCCCCTCCTGAGTTTAAGGAATGTACTTTGATTTAAATATCTGCAGATCTGACAAGAGTGTGAGGGCTATTTAGAAATATGTCTTTAGGGAGGGACATCAGACCTTATTGACGATTAGTGTCCTTATCACACATTTTATTGGCTCTACTAATCTAGAATAAGCATTAGAATTTTTTTTAAAAAAAAACCCAAAGTTGCATTTTGGCACAAAATGAAACAAAACTGTCAGAAAAAATATAGGAGGTTAGATCTGCTGGGAGGAATGCAGTTTAGTCCAGTATGTAAAAATGTGATCCAAGCCCTAGATTCAGCCTACTCTTGTTGATGTCAGCCTTGTGGGATGGGATCACATCAAAAACATTATATGGGATTGTAAATATGCCCCAAGGGAACTGGTCAGAACCTGTTTCTAAGGAGCAAAAAAAAAAAGTATATGGACCTCACTGGGTGCCAAATAATAACTATTCTAACCTTAGGCTGAATGTAGTAGTGTGGGAATATATAATGCATCTTTAATATTAAAAAAAAAAGTTTACAGAACTATAGCAGAACTTTGAGCTCTGGGGACTACATGTATCATACTTGTAGTTATGACGTGAAATAAATACTAAGATGCATTTAGTAGCCATACATTCATTCCCAGATAAGTGAACTTCTATTTTATTTCTTTTTTATTTTTCTTTTAGAGATGGTTTTATAGTGTCAGCAGCTTTTGGCAGTTAGCTGGTAAAAACGACTACTGTAAAATTTATCTTCAAGATATGCTTTGAACATTTGTGAAATAGATGCAACATCAAGAGGCTGCAAGCCACACATAGTTCTCTTAAAGAGTATTTGCTCCCTTTTGGCTTTTTGCATAATTTGCCACTGAATCTCATTAGAGCTCCATTTTGGTCCTACTAATATATAAAAGGAATCTACGTGAATAGAAAACATCATGGGTTTTGTGCTTATTTCCTTTACTTCATAAATAAAGCTATCTAATATGCAATATACTAGGGTCAAAAAGTAATTTCCTATTATATCCATTAATAAGCGGCATCATTTTTAGTTTAACAACTGTGACCAATTACTTTCAATAATTATTGATTAATCTCTCATAGAATTCTCATAGAATTCTGGTCTGTTTCTCCTTGGCAAATTCCTTTCTTACTGCATATGGCTATTCTCGTTAGGGTACTTCAATAATAGCTACTTTCCCTTTCAGCAGCAGATTATAAAGAACCAATCACAAAAAAAACAGACAAGACAGAGGCAGAAGAGATGGATTGGATGTAGATGGATGCAAAATGGGGGGGATTCACTTATTGTGGGGAGCATAAAATTATTTCTCTAATACAGTAGAAGTTTAAGTTATTTATTACTTACATTGGTCTGATGTGTGCAAAAGGATGGAATTAAGACATTTTAAATAAATAATTCAATATTGTCACCTGGAGGAAATTAATGGGAAGGGTGATCAGTTTGCTGCAGAATCTAAGGTGCTGACCTAGAATCAGGTGACTGTGAGTTCAAGGTCTCTTTTAGGCATGAAAGGTGGCTGGTTGACTTTGGGTCAGTCACTCCCTCAATGCAGCCCACCTCATAGAGTTGTTGCTTTGGAGAAAATAGGAAACAGAAGTATTAGGTATGTTTGCCATCTTGAGTTATATATACATTGCAATAGGTATTTACTTCAATTAGTTTTAACAGATTAAGAGAGTTGGAAGGCATCTAGTCAAACCCACCTACCCAACAGACCCTACACCACACAGCTTTCAAGAACAGTCCACTCTGTTCTTGAAAGCTTCCAGTGATGAAGCTCCCACAACTTCTGAAGGCAAGCTGTTCCATTGGTTGATTGGTCTTGTTGTCAGAAAACGTCTCCTTATTTCCAGGTTGAATCTCTCCTTGATCAGTTTCCATCCATTATTCCATGTCTGGTCTTCAGGGGCCTTGGAAAATAGCTTGACCCCTTTCTTTCTGTGGCAGCCTCTCAACTATTGGAAGACTGCTATCATGTCTCCTCTCATAAAAGGCCATAATAGTAATAATTTTGGAGGGGCTTCTTAAGAGTTATATTCCCTCCTCAAAAGGATTTGCTGCATCTGTACCAGTTCCCAAGAGTCATCCTATTTCAATTTTTCAATTTCAATTTTTTTCAATTTTTTTTTCAAGGCCACAGATTAAACTCTAATTTATGGACTATGCTACACATACAACTTAAAGAATACCACAATCCATAGAAGGCCCAATTTCCATGCCTCTAAACATTCTGGATAATACTATGGTTCTATTTGATGCTACTTCCTTCTTACCTTTTTTGCAGGACCTCAGTATGACTTAGATGAGGATTGCCTTTCATTTTACTCCATAACAATAACTCTATGAGGTAGGCTAAGCTGAGAGAAAGTGATCAATCCAAAATTAATCAGTCAGTTTCCCAAATCCTAATCCAACACCTTAACCCCTTCATTATTTCACACTAGTTCTAAACAGTGGTGGGTTTCACGTTTTGTTACCACTGGTTCGCCCCACGCATGCCCACTTGCTTCACCCCTTTCGTGCATGTGCCTGGCCTTCCGGCAGGCACCCAATCTTCTGCACGTGCACCCGGCCTTCCGCGCATGTGCTTTACTCACACATGCGCCCGGCCTCAAAAATTTGCCTAAATAGGACAGCATAGAGCCAGGGTGGGTAGGCAGACATAACATTGCCAACCCATGATTTCCGCTACCAGTTCAGGTGAACAGGTCCAAACCTGCTGAATACCATCTCTAGTTCTAAACCTCAACAAGATAATGATTTGATAGATACTAGCCAATATATGCTTTGAATTCTTTATGGATGGAAAAACAAGAGATAAATTGAACAAAGTAGTAGCAATTCAAGAACATGGTCTTCTCATGAAGCATTTGTAAAATGAGTACCAATTTCAGCTTATTTTAGAAGTTACAAAAATATCCTATTTTATAAGTGGAACAGCATGAAATAAAACCAATGAAATTTTATTTTCTCAATGTTACTCTTAGAGTTTGGTGCGTGACCCGTCAAAACCGCGTTCCACAAAAGCGCGGTCGACGAAATCGCGTATGTGACGTCATCACAACGCGACGAAAAAGATCGAAAAATTGAAATAAAAATTAAATTACAGCAAGCCGATTCACATAAAGGTAAGCGTTAGGTTAAGGGTTAGGGTTAGGGTTAGGTTAAGGGTTAGGGTTAGGTTTAGAGCGTTAGCGTTACGTTTAGCGTTAGGTTACGGGTTAGCGTTAGGTTTTTCCTTAGGTTAAGGGTTAGGTTTAGGGTTAGGTTAAGGGTTAGGGTTAGGGTTAGGTTTAGGGTTAGGTTTGGGGGGGTTACGGTAAGGTTTTCGCTTTATTTTTACATTTTTCGATCTTTTTCGTCGCGCTGTGATGACGTCACATACGCGCTTTCGTCGACCGCGATTTTGTCGTCCGCGGTTTTGTGGTGGAACCGTTTGGTGAACATTATTCAAATAAAACCATATTGTTTGGAAACATCCTTTTAAGATTCTCCATTCAACATACCAGACTTGAACTGAATTTGAGATGGACATTTTTTTCAATTGCTTCATCCCATCATACAATAGGCTTTTAGTGGCTGTGCACTAATAAGCTAGCTATTAGCAACAAAGCTGATTTTAATTATTTCACATAATTCCATTTCATTATTTTTAGAAAATGCTTCTGTTGTGTGCTGAACAGATGCTTTAATCCTTTCCTTTTTTAAAAAAAAATCCTACTGCCCCTCCCAACCTGCCTCTATTCTCCCAAAGAAAAAGACAACAAGGTCGTACTGTGCCTTGCAGTTAACCCTCACCAGGTGTTGCATGTGAGTTTAATGAATAATTTCATCAGCAGCAACCCACCAGAGAAAGAAAATTAAAAGCTGAACTCCTTCAATTTCTTTAGGATAAACTGAGTGAATATGTCCAAATGAGCAAAAAAAAAATCTAATAATGGTATGTGTGACCTTGGGGAATAAGGGAAAAGACACTGTCTAGGAAACAATCAGACAAGAGAGGCAGGAGCCCACAATTGCTTAATGATCAGAGAAAGAAATGTAGGAAGAACATCTTTATTGGACAGATGATCAAAAGTGGGAGTGGAAAGTATCTTCACATTTGAAGGTTCTCTTAATGTGGCTTTGCAATAAAGTAGAAATAGCTCATCTAGTTGTGTTTCCTATCTGGTCTATTTGGGAGAATTGATTTTAATCTCCTTTGTAATTTTATAATATTCTACTTTTGTTGTTGTTTTAAATTGTTAGTCACTTGAGTCCTTGTCAGAATTGTGAGACATAAATCGAATCAAATCAATAAATGCTGCAAACATCTTCCTAATGGTAGTCTGCAAGATCCAGTATTTTGTCAAAATTATACAGGCAGCATCAGATCACTCCATACTTTGGAGGAGTTTTGGTAAAACAGCTGAAGAAGTTAAAAACACCCACAAAAATCGGCTTACACAAAGTGACACATGTTGTCTAGTAAAACATAACAGATTATATTATTCCTACATTTCCCTTCCCCTTAGTGGGAAAGAAGTACAGTACTGATTAAAACATTGGACTGATTAGAGGGATTTCCATTTAAATCCTCAGTCACCCATGAACTTTATTTAGTACTAGCCAATACCCAGCGTTGCCCTGGTTATTTATAGATGTCAAAGTGTTTGTCTGACAGGGAGCCTTTGAGAGGCGGCTTTCTTCCCCCTACTCCCATGTCCATCATCCCTGCCGTCTCCCTTCCCCCTCCCATGTGCTCCTCTTTCCCGCCCTGTCTACAGTCCTGGCACTTTGCCCCGAATCCATCAGGCACTTCCTCATTGGTCCACTAGAGGGTGAATGTCGTGGCTGGTTTCCAGACAAAGCTGTGAAGGAACTGATATCACAAACAATTGCCACTCTAGGACACCACACTCACTCTCCTTAATGGGCCAGGCATTGCACACACACACACACACACACACACATACACATCAGGGGTCTCTCTCTCCCCCCCCCCCAGTATTTGTTTCCAGAGGGTGTCATCTGTTTACCAAATTTGGTTGAAACTGCTTGAGTCACTCCAGAAGTTATGCTGGAACATACATACATACAGCCTTTTTTTTATAGAGAGGAGGGGGAGGAGGAGGAGGAGGAGGAGGAGGAGGAGGAGGAGGAGGAGATTTATCAGACATGGAAGACTGAAAGGTAGCAAATGATAAAAGCAACTGGTACAATTGCTACCTCTTTCATAAGCGCAACATAATTTTGCATCCACGGCAGAGGTGGGTTTCTACCAGTTTGCACCTATTCGGTAGAACCAGTTCGTCAAATCTACCGAACCGGTTAGAAGAGGTTCTACCAGTGGACCTGGAAAGCAGGCCACACCTACAGAAGAGGTTCCAAAAAATTTTGAAACCCACCACTGGTCCTTGGATATGATTATTCTACACAATCATGCTCATATTTATAAAACTCAGTGCCTCTGTGAAAGGTAAGGATGACTACTGCGTTTGTGGTGCAATCAGAACATTGCGTGTGTTGAAGTTGTTTTAATGCAAACCAAAGATGCCTTTTAAAAAATAAGTTTATATCATATTCTTATGCATGCCAGTGCTGTGTGTGAGGTAATTTAAGGTGGTTCTGACGAGTGTCGTCGGCATCTTCATATCCGGTCACATGGGCAGCAAGCCACTCCCATCAGGTCACATGGGTGACAAGCCACTCCCACAAAGGGGGCCACACCCACAGAGTAGGTTCGAACAATTTTTGAAACCCACCACTGATCCACGGAAAAGGTGCAGCTTCATAAGGTTTTTGACAAAACAGTGGATCTTGCAGACACCTCTTTTTGATTTGATTTGATTTGATTTATATGCCACCTTTCTAGTCTGACAAATATTGGGTGACTTAAAATGTTTAAAACAAAAACAAAAACTGAATAATTTAAACCCAGATAAAAATTAACATTAAAGGAAGCAGAAAGACAACTTTAAACCTTAGAAGTTTTGTAAAAGAGAAAAGTCTTTACAGTTTTTTCTGAATTCTGAGAAAGTAAGGGTCAAAATATATCCATAGCCTTGGAACAGTCCAGGAGGGGGCCCTCTCTCACATGGCCAATCACTCAGTGGCAAAACTGTTGCCACCATGACTGCCCACCTGCTCTACTACTCTACCTGCTCTACCTGACTCCATTGTTACATCCTCTAACCATCACAGCTTCAACCTTAAACTGTCTACCGTGGACCTTGCCCCATTCTTAAGAGGTCCATAAAGGGGGCATGCATAAATGCACCAGTGTGCCTTCTGTCCTTATTCTACTGTCCCCATCTATTTGTATTCATTTCTTTCATTCATATCCATGTTTATATTTATATCTGCTATCTTGTACATATTTGACAAACTAATAAATACAAATACAATCGCAGATATACAGAAGAGGGGCCTATTAGTTTCCATGTTTCTCAGCCTCTCATTTTTACCCCACCAATTCTCCAGGCTGCCTCCATTTCCTTTCATTGTCTTCCTTGTGGTTTATATTTCATTTATGCATAGGCTTTGGCTCAAGGTACAAGTTTACTCTCAAAAAATGGCATTTGCCATAAATTGAAAACAAATTATGCTGGAATCTAGTGTCTCCATTCTCACAAGTAGCTGAACCACGAGCTACAAGAAGGACAGTACTGAATGCTGTCTCCATAACTGGGATTCTGGTTCCTGCATGATTCCTCTGCTTTGGTTCTTGTCTCGGATTCAAATTTTCTGTTGTGTCACTGCCATGGGAATACCTTCAGATACCAGTCCTGATCTTTTTCTTTAAGGTACAATCACCCACATCATCTTCCAAGAATCTGTCCATCAAATCTTTTGAAACTTAACTTCAGTTAGCAAGAACCTCCCTTCAAGATTTATAGGATTCATGTCCTTCCAAGACTGAGCAGTTGTGCAGTAGATACATGGAGTTTAGCAGAAAGATCTGAAACAACTGATTCACAACAATTTTCTTGTTTACCAGTTGGCAAGTGCTATAATTTATGTGTTTTTTTTGTTGTCATATCATCCCTCCACAATCTGCAAGCAAAGGCAGTGTGCAAAGATAGAAATAGTCTCCTATTTTGTAACATCAGCACCACCAAATGGCTTTCTTGTGCTCAAACTCTCTTCCTGGATCAGGCTCTGAGGAAATTATACCCCATAGATTTGCCTTTTGTTTGTCCCTAATTAAGGGCTTATGCATGATCAAGGTCTCATAGATCAGTGGTCTCCAACCTTGGCAACTTTAAGACCTGTGGACTTCAAATCCCAGAGTTCCTCAGCCAGCAAAGCTTCTGGGAGGTGAAGTCCACAGGTCTTAAGTTGCCAAAGTTGGAGACCACTGTCATAGATGACCCACAAAATATTGGTCATTAATCCCAATCTAAATCATCACACAGATTCAATGTATAATTGAAAATAAATGCATGGTGAGTGATAAATGAGATGTAATTGATGTGAAAGACAAATGAAAACAATGGCATATGCCCCACAAAACCAGCCACAATCATCTAACTGACTCTGACACTGACACTAACATCCCCCACACTCCACTGAAGATGTTACCTAGCCTGGTAACGAAACATTCAGAAACCAACTCATAAATTCAGAGAATGGACCTTCAACCTCATCCTACTCCTGAGCTACAGTTATCCGCCACTATTGTAAATCGTCTAATATAAAAGAAGCTTATAAATCCAGTGCAGTGTAAACAACAGGAACAAATAAACACATTGGCAAAATTACCCAAGAAAATACAAAACATGTTCTAGTTTCTCCCTTGTAATCTTTGCAATATTGCTTCCTGATTCTTCTGTTCTGTGTTGTTCTTTATCAGCAGTTTAGGCTGCAAGGCAGAAATCTGTACTCTCACTCTGTAAAGCATTATGTGCACTTTTAAGTAAATAAAATGGGTGAAGATCATGTATACTATATCCATATATTTGATGTATTGTAAATCATGATACAGTAGTGTTTATGTTGTTTAACTAAGGGGGAGCTATTTCAAATCCACAGTAATAGTGCCTCATTGATTTTGGACCACCCACTGTCTCTGAGCTAAATATACCCCTCAAAGCTGTTGTTATGAAGATAACATTGGAGGAGGGAATATTACAGATGCTGCCTTAAGCTCATAGAAGACAAAATCAAAATCCATCAGTTAATGAGGTTTCATTGAGTCCAGGTCAACTCCTGGTGCCTATGTGGACAAATGACTGCCATTTTCATCTGTCTCCAGAAATAATTTATGGCTCTTCCAAGGATATTCCAGCAATCTCTTTGCTCTCATCCATCTACCTAATGTGATGCATTTCCTTGTTCTTCTTTCTTCAGTTTTGCCAGGCATAATAATTTTTTCTAGCCCATCAGCCACTCCCATTAAAAGCCCAAATATGTAATCTCTTTCTCATTGTGGCCTCAAGGCAGTTGACTGCTTTTATTTGTTCTAGAACTGACTGCTTTCCCCCACCTCCCAATCCATGATACTATTAATACCATAAGTATCCCCAAAATGCTAATTCAAACATGTCTATCTTTCCCTTACTTTTCCTCAGTATCCAGCTTTCACAGCCAAATGCTATAACTAGATAAATCTAACAATGAATAGATAATAATACGAATGAGAAACAATGTGCAAAGGATATAACACAATGAAAGAGATGGAAAACCATTTTGTTGGGTTCACTTGTGGATAACAACTTAGCAAATTCATTTTTTTCTATATTTATATGCAAAATGTAATCCAGATATCTCTTGATATTTCCCATTCTCAGAATTTTGTGATGACAATGGAATTGAAATATAGACTAGGAAAAGCTATGCATAAAATGGCACATATTTGTAAAATAAGCATTAAAGGCAGCATATAAAAGGAAAGTGCTTGCAAAAATGCATGTATCAGGACATTTTTAAAATGTATTTATTTATTAATGAACCTTCTGGACCCCTTTAATTGCAGCTGACTCTGAGAGATGAAAAGCAATATGCATAGTAATAATACATAACAATACAGCAATATTTAGAACATGATCAATCAATGTACTAAATACAACAGATGGTGTTTCATCCTCAACAGGCCCTCTTCATTTGTGCATATTAAGTAGGCAGATTGTATCTTCAACAGGCAATCTCCAAGCTACCCAAACCCCACACTAAGTCAGGTTTTATAGTTCTATTCAGCATCTTCATCTGTACTTGTAAACTACTGATAGCTACTGTTGCCTCGGTAATATCAGTAGATGATGGTAATAGGTCTGACCTATTATCAGAGGGCAGTTGCATTCTCCACCAGCTGAATTTTCTGAAGCATCATCAAGAGTCTCAGTAATTTACTGTAAAGTAAATTACAGTAGTACTTAAGAGGTGGGAGAGAGAGAACTGTACTCAGAATCTCTTTCTGATGATGCCTTCAGCAGGAGCAACATGTCCAAGAAAATCTCCCAGGTTGCATACTTCTTCTTTTAGAGCTAGTACAATGTTGTCAAGAGTCAAAGGTGATGCAGCCCTGCAGTTAGCAGACTTAACATCCACTCTGTCTTGCTTGAGTGGAAAATGAGCTATTTCTCCCCATCCCAGTCCAAACAGCTACAGGTTCCAGAACCTGGATTAGCACTTTCACTGCCTCTTTAATTCTGCCTGGGATAGAGATATACAGGTTGTTATCTTTGGCATATTAACTTCCTCTTAAAATTCATCCAGAAGCTACATTCAAACGAATGGAGAAGTCCATAGTCATAAACAGGAAAAAGGGCAACTGCCATCAAACTGATTACTCCAGTTCTGACCCTTAAAGGTGACCCAGAAGAATAGCAGAGTCAACAGAATCAAAGGCCACTGAATGAGCCAGCAGGTAAATATATATACACTCGTGGATCCATCTCCTGCCACAGTCATCCAAAACAGAAACCACTGCATTTTTTTCCACCACCCAAGACTGAAATCAGACTGTCAGATTCTAGGTAATCTTATTATCCCAAAGTTTTCTGAAACTGACTTTCCACAATCTGCCCTGAAAAGAAAGTGTTAGAGAATATGAAGACAAGAGTTATCCCAGATTGTGGAATTAAAGGCATTCCTATTAGGGAGAGACTGAATCAGTGCTTTTTTGAGGTTGTCCATCATCTTCTCTTAATGTAATGAACTATCTTTCATATTCAGGGGTTGCAAAACTAGCATTGCAAAATGCTCTTTTTTTTTTTTTTTTTGAGATCCAAGGACTCCAAAACTCCAAAATGATGGATGGATGATGGATGGATGGACGGACGGACGGACTGATAGACAGATGTCTTTGTTTAACTTTTGTAATTTTAATTGTTTTTTATATTTATGGTTTATTGTATTGTAAGCTGCCCAGAGTTGCTTTGGATAGTGAGATAGGCAACATCTACATTTAATTAATTAATTAATTAATGCATAAATAAATGCATATATAAATAAATGCGTATATAAATAAATGCATGTATAAATAAATGCATATATAAATAAATGCATAAATAACATACAGAAGTAGCAGCGCCAACACAAGTGCTAATTTTGGTTTAATTTACATTTAACATAATTAAAATTACAGTGGACTCATTAAATATTAAAAATATATAATTATACCCCATGCATGGAGTGATTTTGCCCTTTTGTCATAGTGAAAACTGTAATTCCATGGCAATTTTTGGAGAGCTTTAAAGAAAGCACTTGTGGCTTTCAGGCCACAGCCAGCATTCCAAGTAAGTAATTGCGAAATTGATGTTCAGTTTTGCTGATGTCGGCAGCTCTCATCTTTTCAGAGCTTTGTTCAGCCATTCATCTTTGCTACCCTAGTTCTGTAGTCATTGTATTTTAGCTTTCTGCATATTCATTCATCTATCATGGAAGATGCCGACGGTTAAAATGATTGTGGAGGGAAATAAATGCAATAAATAAATAAGTAAATCAATATTCCATATAAATTCCTAGCGCCATCTTCACATTTCAGAGGTCCCAATTCATCCTCATGACTCCTGTCTTCTTCAATCTATAAAAGCATGCCCTTTGGATGCTGGAGTGGACAGCCTATAGCCCAGGGGGTCATATAGCCCTTGCCTTAATGTTGTTTGCCCTCTCCCAGTCTAATTTCAAAAGCCATCTGCACATAGATCTGTTTGGATTGCTAGCAAAAACTAGCAAGGGAAAAAATTCTTCTAGCCCACTGAGTAAGGTTGAGATACAGGCACATTTAAATCAGATGTCAGACAGAGAACGCTAGATTAATAGAGAACTGACAAGAAGGGAAGAATATTGGAAAAAAGGATCTCAGCCCACCTACTGCTTTCTTCAATCCCATTTAGCATAAATATCTATTTTATTATACATTATTCCTTTGATTTGGATTTAGTGCCTTATCATATATTTATTCTCTTTTGTTTTTCTTGTCACATCTTCCCCTTTTGTTTATACGAATACAGCACTGAATAAAACTGAGATACTTCCATTCAATCATAAAATTCTCTTTCTTTTTTGCTATTATTGGGAGGTTTTTTGTCTCCTGCCTTCATTTTTTTTTATAAATAACTCAGTGCAATGAATAAACCTAATACTCCTTCTCCTTCCTATTTCACCACAACAGCCCTGTAAAGTGGGTTGGGCTGAGAGAGAGTGACTGACCCAAGGTTTTCATGCCTAATGCAGGACTAGAAATCCTGATTTGTAGCCTGGTGTTAAAAATATTTTATAGAATAAAAACATTTAAAGTCTGAAGTGGTGTAGGGTTTTCTGCCTAAGCAGTGGGTTGGACTAGAAGACCTCCAAGTCCCTTCCAACTGTGTTACTCTATTCTAAAAGGAAAAGGAAATAAGTAAATATGGAAAAGAAAAAGGAAAGTGGTGAGAAAAGAATAAAGAAATGAAAGAAAAAAGGAAGGGGGGAGGGAGGGAGGGAGGAAAGAAAAGGAAAATATAAAGAAATGCATTTGGGTCGTCTTTACAGCAGTTACAAATGCATTTGAATCTTATCCTCTATATCTAGGATATTTCATATCTCTCTTTTTCCATAATCTACCTTTCTAATCATTAGACTCATAAATCACAAGTATATTTTTGTCCCTTTTCAGCAAAAAAAATTCACAAAAGGCTTCCAGTCACTAAAAAAATGTAGTTACTGACTTTTCTCTAAACAAACAGTCTGTTTTACTATCTATGCTAGTCCTGTCATCTTAATCAACTAATCCTCCATTATAGGTATTTCATTCTTTCCTTCTTTGTGCATATAATAATCTCACTGTTATAACCATATACAAAAACATCATCCATAAGGCTTTTCTAGTTATTTGTGCATTAACCCCCAAAAGAAAAGCTGTGGTTTCAATTGAATATTAGTGTTTCAAATTCTTTGTATTTCTGAATGTATTTGAACCCTACATTTTCTGGGCTTTGGGGGAAGTTTACCAGGCATGATAAAATTACTCTTCATATTTTACACATTTGTAACATAAATTTGATGCAGGGGAAAACATACCAGGAGCAGAGATATGGGGCACTAGAGGTAGAAAGATTGTTAGACCTTCCTTCTGTCAAGTCTTGAATTTATTTCAGTGCTTCTATGAAAGTAATTTACTGAAGTATCTCCCATGATCTTGCCCAATCCCCTTTAAAGCCACCCAGGTTGAGAATCATTATCAACCTTTATGATAGGAATTTCCATGGTCCAAATGTTACCTCATTCTAGCTAGCAGGAGAAATTTCAAAATCCTCTTCTCCAGATTCTGGCTGTATTCAAGAATGTGCATCTCAATGCATGGTTGCAGGAACTGGGTATGCCTAGTTTAATGGAAAGAAGGACTAGAGATGATGATATGATAACAGTGTTCCAATATCTCAGGGGCTGCCACAAAGAAGAGAAAGTCAAGATATTCTCCAAAGCACCTGAGGGTAGGATAAGAAGCAATGGGTGGAAACTAATCAAGGAGAGAAGCAACCTAGAACTAAGGAGAAATTTCCTGGCAGGTAGAACAATTAATCAGTGGAACAACCTGCCTCCAGAAGTTGTGAATGCTCCAACACTGGACATTTTTAAGAAGATGTTGGATAACCATTTGTCTGAAGTAGTATGGGGTTTCCTGCCTAAGCAGAGGGTTGAACTAGAAGACCTCCAAGGTCTTTTACTAGACTGAGAGCCATTCAGCCTAGCCTGATGTAGAAAGAATGACTGCCTTCTTCAAAGCAATTTCCTGATGTCTACCACAAGAACACAAATCCGGTGCCTCCGTCTATGTCCCTAGACCAGGGCTCAGACATAATGTAAAGGCGAGCTGTTCAGCAATAAGAAACTCATCAAGCTACTGTTGGGCTTACAGTTATTACTGCTTAGAACCATGTGAGATCTCCTGGCTTGCCAATGGTCTGGGAAAGAAAGAAAAACCACTTAACAAATAAAATTATTTTGCCATTTGTCTCTCTCAAGCCTTAGGAAATGGCTCTTAATAGCAGCCCATTTTTATTTATTTAGCTGCATTTTCTAATCTTGTTTGCTTTCCTCTAGCTGGTTTCCTTGGCTTACTTGGAAAAGGGAACGGGGCCACATTTTTTTAGGAAGATCCTTTTAAACAATCCCAGTCTTTAGCTGAATAGTATACATTTTCAGTCATAAGGTAGAAATGCATATCATTAACTTTCCTACTTGTTGAAATGGCACTTTTTAAATGCCAGGAAAGAAAAAAGAGTTAACAATAAGGTCAAAGAAAAGACACGGGGTTTTATATGACAGAAACAATGTTATATAAAATCTGTTTTGTAAATACTAAAACACTGTTTTGTAAAAACAAAGACCTAACCCAAATATCAATGGGTGGGCTAGGCAGTGAACATACTTCTAGTGTGATTCAAGCTTGCCATCAGATATTACAGAATTATACTAGATGCAGTCTCTCAAAAACAGTGTATGCCAGACTCTGCCATCTTCAGCATTCTGCATTATGTTATTCTTATTCTGTTAGATGTTATGTATCTTCTAAGTATGAAAAGATACAGAACAACACAGTTGGAAGAGACCTTGGAGGTCTTCTAGTCAAATTACCTCCCCAAGCAGAAGACCTTATGTTATTTCAGACAAATAGATGTCCAATCTCTTCTTAAAAACTTCCCGTGATGGAGCACCCACAATTTCTGGAGGCAAACAATTAGTTAATTGTTCTCACTGTCAGGAAATTTCTCCTTAGTTCTAGGTTGGATTTCTCCTTGATTATTGTAATTTGAATCCTTTACTTTGTGTTCTGCCCTCAAATGCTTTAGAGAATAGGCTGACCTCCTCTTCTCTGTTTCAACCCCTCAAATATTGTCACTTCTAGTCAGTGGTGGGTTGCAGGAGGTACGCCCCGGTATGGGTATACCGGTGCCTGCTGGGAGCACCAGATACCATTCCTGTACGGTGCTCCGGAGGGCCCACCCACCCGTCCAAGCTCCTTACCTGTATTTCAGCTCTTTGGCACTTCCGCACACGCACACGGAGCATATGGCACCTGTGTGACACTCCACCAAGCAGCTGGAGCATCATGGAGGTGTCATGGAGGCATCATGGAGATAAGGATGCATGCGTGCGCTGCGCATGTTGCACGTGTGTTGCGTGGGGGCATGTGGGGGATGCCGTACTGGTTGCAACAGGATCCGAAACCCACCACTGCTCCTAGTTCTTCTCTTCATTAGACTAGATATACCCAGTTCCTGCAACTGTTCATCATATGTTTTAGCCTCCAGTCCCCAATGATTTCCGTTGCTCTTCTCTGCACCCTTTCTAGAGTCTCAACATTTTTTATATTGTGATGACAAAACCTGGATGCAGTATTCCAAGTGTGGTCTTACCAAAGCAATATAAAATGGTACTATCTCTTTACATGGCCTCTACCATGCCCTTTTCTATAGGGATAGAAAAGGCTAAATGTAAATAAAAATAACTTTGCTAGATTTGATAGTTAAGGAAGCTGTCATATACAATATTTTATTATTTTATCAACATATACATGACAGCCAATGTGGTTTAATGGTTAAAGTACTTAGCTTATTTCTAATCCACCCACAGCCACAGGACCTCACAGAGTGACTTTGGTCCCATCACTCCTCTACCACAACTTACCTCGTGGTAGAGAAAATGGGAGGAGGGAATACTATATACAATATAGTATGCAGCTGGTTCCGCTGGTATGGACATATCTAGAGAACAGCACCTTTAGCATTGCTAAGACTGCCCACCAACTAGAAATTAATGTCCGACGGGCATCCAAAAGCAGAGATAGCAAGACACCATCAACAAAGATAAGCAAGCCGCAGGCCTGCACCCTGGAGATGCAACTGATCATGCAGGGACCCTGCAGCTGCAGGAATACACTATGAAGAAGAAGAAGTACTCTATATGATGCATTGAGCTGCTATACAAAATAAAGGAAGAGGTAAATTAGATAAATAATAGATATTATGGATAGCCTGCAGTTGGCAAGGAGAGATTTTGTAGCAACTTAGGAAAACAGAATGAGACATGTATGAGCTTTTGTCAGCATCTTTGCTAAGCCTCCTTTTACTGCTTCCATTCTTCCTTGTTAACACTTGTAAAATTGCAAATGTTGCCTGAGGCCAAGACTGTAGAAGTAAAGAAGTAATGTTCTAAGCTGATTGAATGCTCACTATTTCAGCCAACAGGGAAGGAGAGATTAGAGTTACTCTTACCCTCCCCTCTCTAGCTCTTTCTCTCTCTAGTGTATGTAAATGTACTCTTTCGTTGCTATATTATGATGTTGCAATGGAGTCGGAAAGAAGAAATAATAATAATAATAATTTAAAAAAATAATTTTGAACGTGGGAATCATTTGTTCAAAAATATGTGATCCTTATATTCCACTGTCGCCACTGGATATTTTGATAAAGTCTTGGATTCCTGCCAAATTCAGTCTCAAGCAGACTGAAATTACATCACCTTTAGTTGCAATGAAGCTGCCTATTGAAGCATCTTCTCCTTATAATTATAGGATTGGAAGGGACCTTAGAAGTCTTATAGTGCAACCCCTCACCCAAGGATGAAGACCTTATTTCATCCTGGACAAATGGCTGTCCAATCTTTTCTTGAAAATCTCCAGTGATGGTGCTCCCACAACTCCATGAGGCAAGCTGTTCATTTGGTTAATTGTTCTCACGGTCAGTAAATTTCTCCTTAGTTCCTGGTAGGATCTCTCTTTAGTAAACTTCCACCCATTGCTTCTGGTCCTGCCTTCAGATGCTTCACAGAATAAATCACCCTTCTCTGTGGCAGTGCCTCAAGCACTGGAAGATAGCTATCATGTCACACCTAATCTTTCTCTTCATTAGGCTAAACATAGATAGTTCCATTAAACATTCACCATATAGTTTAGCCTCCAGACCCTTTATCATCTTTATTGCTCTTCTCTGCCCATTGTCTAGGGCCTCAGCATCTTTTTTGTATTATATTGACCAGAACTGGACATACTATTCCAAGTGAGGCTTCACTAGTATAGTATAGAATGGTACTACCACTTCACATAATGTTGGTGCCATCCCTCTATTGATGCAGCCTGGGACAGAACTGGGTTTTTTTTTAGCAGCTGCAGCACACTGCTGACTCATAGTGGTGGTCCACTAGGACACCTATATCCCTCTCACAGTTATTACTCTTGAGCCAGGAATCACCTGTGAATTTAGCAATAGCACCACTGGTGGGTTCCTACTGGTTCGGACCAGTTCAGCCAAAGTAGTAATGATTTGGTGGCCTGGGTCACTGGAACCGGCAGTGACCCAGGCTTGCCACACCCCCGAATCAGTTCCCCAGGCAGCGTCGTTGGCACTGCCGTCTTGTTTTTCAGTTCTGTGCATGCGCAAAACAATTTTAATTGCACTGTGCATGCACACATGCATGGTGCTCACACGAGCGAACCAGCAGTAGTACCTGCCGGAACCCACCCCTGAATAGCACTTATATACCACTTCATAGTGCTTTACACCCTCTCTAAGCGGTTTACAGAGTCAGCATATTCCCCCCAACCATCTGGGTCCTCATTTTACCCATCTCAGAAGACTGGAAGGCTGATGAGATTTGAACTGCTCAACTGCAGCTAGCAGCCAGCTGAAGTAGCCTGCAGTACTGCCCTCTTACCACTGTGCCACTTGGCTCTTGGCTTTTTTTGCCTAAGTGCAGGACCTGACTTTTCTCATCACTGAACTGCATCTTGTTGGGTAAGGCTCAGTGCTCAAGTCTGTCAAGATCATTCTGAACCTTCAGTCTATCTTCCAAAGTCCACTCAGCTTCACGTAATCTGCAAATTTGAGGAGTTCCCCCTTCCTCCCCTTCTTCCCTTCCTCTTGACCCCAGAAAGGAGAATGAAAAGCCCTCTTCTTTCTAAGTTTAAAATAATCCATCAAAAATATATTTTTCACTCACAGAAAGAAATTGCTTAAAATGTATTAAGGCTGAGGGATCAAAAGGCTCTCATTAGCTCATGCATATCTACCATCCAAGAATAACTCACATTATTTTATTCATGTACATCAGGAGTCTCCAAAGTTGGCCACTTTAAGACTTGTGGACTTTAACTTCCATAGCTGGCTGGGGAATTCTGGGAGTTGACGTCCACAAATCTTAAAGCGGTCAACTTTGGAGACCCCTGATGTAAACCATAAATTTGGGGATTTTGACCATTCCCATCAATGTCCCTCCTTCCACTACTCCCAAACAAACTTTTATAAATTCTATTTCATTAATTGATTCAGATGTTAATCAACTTCTTCTTTGTATTACTTTTAATTTTGTCAACATGAACATAAATACACAAATACTTCTGAACTTTGCATTGTTTTCCCCCAGCTCCCTGTATATTGTTCCTAGTTCTCTTACAGGTTACTGATAGGGCTTTTCCAGCCTGGGGGCTAATCTTAGTACTGGCAACTCTTGGCAACCTCGTATCCACAACTGTTTCCCACAGTGCTGCCTTCATCTTGACTTCAACTTTAAATGAGATAGCATTAAATTCTCCTTTGGTGTTCCGGTTGTAAGCCATGCTTGTATAAAGGCTTTGGGCCAGACACAGCTTAAAATCTTTTCTCTCTCATTCTGTCTTTCATTTTCTTCTTGCATTTCTAGGCAGACACAAGGTTACATATAGGCACATCTCATTTTATTGTGTTTCGCTTTATTGCATTTGCAGATATTGCATTTTTCTTATAAGACCATCTACCAACAGAAATATTATGACTTGCTGAAGGCCAAAATGATGATTAGCATTTTTTAGCAATAAAGTATTTTTAATTAAGGTATGTACATTGGAGGTTTTGGACATAATGCTATTGCACATTTAATAGACTACAGCATAATGTAAACTTAAGTTTTATATGGACTGGGAAACCAAAAAATTCTTATGGGTTACTTTATTGCAATGTTTGCTTTATTGCAGTGGTCTGGAACTGAACCTACGATATCTTCAAGATATGCCTGTAAAATTGACTGTAAATAGTTTTATTATGGCAGAGAAATAGGAACCTCAACATATGAAGAAGTGCTGTATACAGCAACATAGAAATATATATATATATATATATATATATATATATATATATATATATATATATATATATATATATATATATATATATATATATATGTTATATTTATGCTGATAAATAAATAAAGGGAGACTAGTATAGATCTATTTCAAGCTATTTAGCTCTCATCAGCTAGCCATACCCAAGTTTTTGGGAATCGAACCTGTGCTCTATTGCCTCCCAGGCAGGGAGTTAATCATTTGAGCTACAGAGAACGACTCCTTTATCAGCCAGCCAGGGTGGGAGGTATATACTTAAAGTCACAACCCCTGGTATGCCCAAGTATGGGAGGAAGGTCACACTTCCACTCTCTGTCATTAGGCTCGTCACAAGAGTCCATCCAGACAGAAACCCAATATTTTTTACTGTTGCCTTTTTTGTTACATTTGTTATATTTATGCTGATAAATAAATAAAGGGAGACTAGTATAGATCTATTT